>NC_134040.1:300000-532868 GCF_965140245.1 Athene noctua
CTCCTCCAGCACAGCCCTGGGTGTGAGCAGGGGCAAGGGAAGGGGCTGCAGTGGGACCTGCGTCACCGTGGCTCCAAGGACAACCCCAGCCCCCCCCTCCCACGGGACACCCCGGGAAAGGCTCCCAGCTCAGAAGAGACAAACACCACCTAATTAAAAACTGGAAAAGCCTTTTGTGTGGGGAAAACTCACAGCAATGGGGGAAGCCGAGTGGGAATGCAGAGGTTTGTGCAGACCTCCCCCCCCACTCCCTGCTGGGTTCTTGTTTCCAGGCAGTGCTGGGATGGGATGAGCGGGTGATGCCTGACCTGTCCCTGCTCATCCCTGGGAAATCCTCTGCATCGCCCACAGCTCTTCCTGCTCCCCATGTCCCGGCCAGCCCCCTCGTCCCTCCCTTCTGCAGCCCCACACCCCAGGATGGGAGGGGAGGCTGAGCATCGCTTCCACCCACCCCGAAGGGGACAGACCAGCGCGGGTGAGGAGCATGTTGCGGCCGCGCTGGCCTCCTGCTACAGCCGCAGGCACTCACCCGGCTGAAGCTGCTGGTCAGCTGGTACTCGCAGAGCATCATGTCAAAGAAGATGGGGATGGTGGACTTGCGCAGCTCCAGCTCTGGCACAAGAGTCATCTCCAGGATGGGGCCCACCATGCCCGGGATGAACTCGATCTTGCGGTGGCCTGGGGAGGGCAGGGAAGGCTGTGGGGGGGCTCTTCCAGTCTGCTCCCTGAGGTCAGCCCTGGCCCGGGGCCCCGCGGCTGCAAAGGGCAGCGACACGTGGAAGAGGCAGGGGAGCAGTTCTGGGGGTCTGCCGATGCGTGGCAGAGCCGGGCAAACCCCCGGGGCAGCCACGCTGCTGGGCCGGTAATGCCGTACGGCCCGGAGAGCACGGCAAACGCGGCCGCGGCACCGTCGGCTGGGGCTGCGCCGCTGTCCCAGAGGCCCTGGCATGTGTGAACAACCCCTGTGGGAGCCCGTGGGACTGGGGAAGGGGAAGGCAGGGCTGCAGGCAGACACCAGCCCCGAGAGGGGAGGCTGCCTGCAGGGAGTGCGAGCTCGTGGCTGGGCACAGCGCCTGCAGGCTTGCACACCCACGGCCTTGCACACTGCAGATGTGTGCATCGCACACGCTCATGTAGCCCACAGATTGCACATCCTGTACCATCCCACGGGCTGCACATCCCACGGGCTCGCCCACCCGCAGATTTACACACCTGCCGATTCACACGCCTGCAGGCTCACACAGCTTGCTTGTGCCTGTGGGCTCCCACACCCCACACTGGCAACCCCCCGCTCCCCAGCACCCGTTTTGGGGCCAGGGTGGTGAACACCAGCCTGCAGAGACTCGCCAAGCCTCCTCGCTGCCAGCCACGCCGCAGCTCACCGAGGTTGTACCACATGTCCCGAATGGAAGCTCCGATCGCAGCCCTCATGTCCCCGTACCTGCTGGGGCGGGTGTGGTTAGCATCGCTCCGCAGCCCGGGGCGCAGCACCCAGGCCAGGGGCCCGAGCACAGCCCGACCGGCTCATCCCAAAATCCCTGAGCCACGGCACGGCAGCGGGCTGGGGCAGGGACACGAAACCGAGTGGCAGAGCTGGGCCCTGGCCGGGCTGGGGAGGGCGGCAAAGGCGACTCACTTGGCCAGGATGCTGTTGCGCTTGGCCTGGGAGAAGTTCTCCAGTTGCAGGGAGTCCTGGGTGAGGAAAGCCACGGCCAGGTGGAAATAGTTGTTCCAAAGCTGCGGGGAAAAAATGGGGACAAATGCCAGGCTGGGTGGCACGGGGGGCTGGGGGGGCAGGCCCGGTGCCAGGGCAGCGTCTGCTCACCTGCAGCTCGAAGCTGCTGTTGCTCAGGAACATCTCGGTCAAGGTGGTGGCAAACTGGTTGATGGCACGTAGGAACTCCCTGTGGGTGAGTGGCCGCGGGGCGTGAGCCGAGCAGCACCCAGGGCAGAGCTGGGCCGGCGGCTCCCGGCGGTGGAGGAGCAGCGGCGGGGGGCGGCGGGGGCCAGGCCTTGCAGTGAGCCCCTGCCCGCACCCACGCTCCGGCCGCACCTTCCCGCCCACCGCGGTGCAGCCCAGCGCCACCCGGGCCCCCCAGTCCCACGTGTCCCGCACCCCTGGCGTGCACAGACCCCCGGTGGGAGGGACAGGGTGTCTGGCATCAGCTTCCCGCTGCCCCCGGAGCCCCCCAGGCGCAGCAGGCTGCAGAGATGGGCCTGGACTGTCCCAGGACAGAGCACGAAGTGTCTGGAGCTGCCCTGAGCCCACCCGAGCGTGGCGCCAGGGCTGTTGGAGGGGATGTGGGGGGGTTAAGCTCAGCCGGGGCTGTCGGCACAGCCATGCCCCCGTGCCCTCTGCCAGCCTCTCGCTCCGGCCCCAGCGTCCCCTGTGGGTCCCTCCCAGCGCGGCTGCCCTCACCGGTTCTGCACCATGTTCATCACCACCCAGTCGGAGGGGTACACCGTCTTGCCAATCAGGTCCTTGAAGAGGATGAAGGTCTCCATGAGGAAGTCCTGCCGGGGAGGAGGAGGAGGTGTCAGGAGATGGGCTCCACCACGGTGCCCTCCCGGGACGATGCCGTGCTGAGCACCGGCGCTGGGAGCCGCCCTGGCACCACCCGACAGCGGGACCTTCCCCTGCATGGAGCAGGGACGGGCTGTGCTGGGGTCCGGGGCGGGGGGGACCAGGGCCAGGTGCCTGGGGGCGGGCAGAACACTGGGACCAGTGGGATGGAGAGAAAGGGAGGTGCCGGCGACGGCGGGTCTGGCGGCACTCACCATCAGCTCAGGCCGGGAGGGGAAGGCCCTGATGTAGGAGCTGTAGTGGTCCTTGTCCATCTGGCTCAGGATGGCGGCCATGCAGGCCACGTAGTGACTCTGGGGGAGAGAGGCTGCTCAGGAGCTGCTGAGGCTCCGCGCCCGGCACCAGGGGGGGTGTGGGGGGCCAAGGGGGGCCCACACACACCCTCTGTGTCCCCTCAGTCTGTCTGTGCCCCAGAGCCCCGGCTGCCCTGGGGACCCCTCACCCTCTGCCTGCCAGGGTACCCTCATCCCTCAGACCTGCCCCCGCAGCCCGAACTGGGCAGCAGCTGAAGCTGGAAAGCCAAGGGGGTCCCGGCCACTGGACGGGGCTGTTGCTGTCGCCAGGATCCTCCTGAGCGCCGCTGGCTCGGGCAGTGGCCACCTGCAGCGCCGGGTCAGGGACGCTCTGGCGAGGATGCAGCAGCCGCCGAGCCAGCGCGTGGGGAAGCTGCAACCAGCATCAACGGCGGACCAAGGGCACTGTCACCCCTGTCACCCCTGTCAGGAGGAGCGAGGGCCCTGCCGTGCCCCGGTGCCACCAACAGAGCTTTGTGGGCAGCTTCACGTGCCAACCCTTCCCCGGAGGCTGCGGTGCCACGAACGCTGCGAGGGCACCCGGGCACAGAGCGTCGCCGCCCGTCCCACCTGTGGGGAGCGAGCGTGAAGCGCTGGCAGAGCGGGGAAAGGGCCACGAATCCACCCGTATCCCCTGAGGGGCTGCGTGCGCCATGCCAGGGCGCCCTGAGACACCCCGGGGGGCCGGGGTCACCCTCCCCGCTGACAGAGCCCGGCCTGAGCCCTGGCCGGGGTTCTGGGGGCCGTTTCTCATGTGCCAGCCAGGGGTGCGTGTCCCCCCCATCACCCCACCCCGTGTGGAGCCTGGGGCAAGGCAGGAAAGCGGCGGGTGGAAACTTTTACCGCAGAGCCGCCTTTTCTGGGGATTTGATGAGATTGGTCCAGTCACCCGGGAAGAGCTGCTGGGGCGGCAGCTGGAACTAGAGCGAGGTGCCCCCCTGCACCCCCCGCTACACCTTCTCGGAGGGAAGCTGCGCTCCCACCCACACCGCACCCCGGTACACGCTCGGACCCAGGCCGGGGCCTGTCCCGGGGCTGCTGCGTGTGGGGGGAGCGGGCCCAGCGCAGCACGTGCACCCCGGACCCGCGGGGTGGCCCCCCACAAACGGTCCCCGACAGCCCCGGCCCCGGCACGGCCCCGGCGGGGGGGGCTGCACTCGGGGCAGGGGGGGGCTGCATTCCGGGGGTGCTGCCCGCCCTCCGGCTGCCCCCCATCCGGGGGTCCCAGCCCAGCCCCTGCCCGCTGCCCTGCTGCTGCCTCCCCGGTGCCCACGGCCGCGACCCCCGCTCCGGGGCGGGCACGGGCCGTGCCCGGGGACTCCCGGGCCCGGGGGCGGGGGCTGGGCCCCGCCGTGCGCCGGCCCCGAGCACCGGACCGGCTACGGCGCCTGCACCCACACCCCCAACCCCGGCCCGGAGCCTCGGCGGCCCCGGCCCGGCTCAGCTCTGCCCGGCACGGCACGGCACGGCACGGCACGGCACGGCGGAGCAGCGCCGGGTGCGACCGGCACCGGGGGCGCAGCCATCGGCCCGCCCGGGCGTCCCGGCCCGGGGAGGACCCGGCCGAGCGGCCGCCGGCTCCGGGGCTCTGCGCGGACCCCGCGTCCCGCCGCTCCGGCTCCGCCCCGGCCCCGCCCCCGGCGGCCCCGCCCCGGTACCGGCGAGCTCGCGCGGCCCCGCCCCGCCGCTGCCCGACCCGCGCCGCCGCCGCCGAGCTCCAGGTACCGGTCGCGCCGCGGAGCGGGGCCGCGGCGGGGAGCGGGGGGGGCCGCGGCGGCCGCGCTGGGCTCTGCGGGAACCGGCCCTGCGGCGGCCGCTCGCTGCACCGGGAGCGCCGCGGCGGCGGCACCGGGACCGGGACCCCGGGCGGCGGCGGCGGGGGCACCCCGGGGCCGGGAACCGCGGGGCGGTACGGGGAGAGCCCCGAAAGCGGGGCTGCGCGGCGGTGCGGGGACCCCCGGGGCCGGGAGCCGGCGGCAGCGGCCCAAGGGATGCGCGGGGGCCGGCGGGGCCGGGGCGCGGGGCCGGGCTGGGGCGGCGCGGGGGGTCCGCGGTGCCCCTTCCCCCGAGCTGCCGCGGATGGCGGCGCTGCCCGGGTCCTGCCCTCCGCCGCCCCGCCGAGCGGGAGCTGCCCGGGGGGCACGGGGGGTGGTGGCACCCCCCGCCCTACTCTGGGCACCCCACACCGAGCACCCCGCGCCGAGGCCGGTGACGCCGGGGGGCTCCGGCCGCGCTGCAGCCGCGTGGTGCAGCCGAGGGACGTGAATCCGCGTCGAGAGCTGCCGTGTTCGAGGGGCCGAAGACCCCCAAGGGCCAGGCCCCCGCGCTGCCCCCCGGCCCGCGGCCCCCCGCCTGCCCCGCAGCCTTGCTCGGCCCCGCGGCCGGTGCTCCGCTCCCCCCGCGTTCGGAGACTCGGCCGGGACCGCGCTCGGTTGACACACGCATATGTGTCACCCCCGGGATGTCACCCCCGGGATGTCACTCCCGGTACCGCACGCGGCGCTGCCGCCGGCCGAGGGTACGGCTGCTGGCGCTGGAGGGATTCAGCCCACGTTGCTCCCAGCAGCTCCCAGCACCGTGCTCGGCGCTCAAGGCCTCTGCCTGCCGGGGGGGCTTCGGGTGCGGGGCCGACTGCAGCCCCGCCTGCGCCCCGTGGCACCGGGAGGTGCGGCTTTCAGGGCTGCCCCGGTCCCTCTCCTGCCCCGGGAACCCCCACACAACCCAGTTAGAGCTGCGGCAGCTCGAAGGAGGCGCAGGGGAGCCCGGAGGAGAGGCCACGAGGGAGCGGAGAGGCCACGAGGGAGCGGAGAGGCTTCCAGCGGAGCCAGTTTTGTGTTGGGAGCACGAGGTGGCCACGTAGGAGCCGTCGCCGGGACCTGGGCTTTGCCAGCGTGTGCCCGCACCGGGACGGCGGGTCTGGGCCGGGCTGCCGCCAGCACAGAGCACTCCTTGCCGGCAGCTCCCGGTCGTCTCCACGCTTGTCACCTCCCGGGGGGCACGGCAGCGAGGCCCCCGGACAGCCGCGGTGGGGGACACTGGCACGGCCGGCTGCGCTCCCTCCCTGCTGGTGCTGCCTCAGGGGCCGGAGAGCCGCCGGGCGGGGGGTTCTGGGCAGAGCCGGGCTCGGGCTGGCACCTGCCGTGTCTCCTCTCTGCGGAAAGCGTTCCATCCTTCCAGTGCGTGGATTTAAACACAGGAGCTCCTTTAGGCTGAGGTTATCTTCTTTATGAATTATAATTATTATAATTATTTAATAGTACGGTAGCATCCAGAGGCCACAAATAATTAGTGGGTCTATTCCCATCTGTAGTAACGATGCTTCTCCAGTCCTAAGCGGTGCTTTTGGACGGGGTCTTGTGTCTTTACGGAGCCAGTGCCTATCACTGCTCTGATGGCTGGTGGGTGCGTGGGGAAACCGAGGCACACGGTGAAGAAAGACACTTGCTAATTCCTAAATTCCCCTGGTAGCCGGTGTTGTCTAAAGCGCATAAAGATAAAGGGGGGACTGACTGCTAGGTGGCATTGGAAATCCACTTAAAGGCAGGAATTTGTATTCTGAAACGACTTCTCCCTCTCTCTTGGTGCTGGGAGGCTGCAGCCGCAGAGGCCTCCCGCGCTGGCTGCCGGGACAGGGCTGCCCCTCGGGGGGTGCTGCCGGCGCCCGGGGCCGAGCTCCCAGGAGCCTGGACGGCGCGGTCGCCTCTGCGCGCTGCTGGGTGGCAAAGCCTTTCCATTTTTTTCCAGATATGTGCTTCGGGGACAGCTTGTGGCTTTCTAATCCGATTCCTGGCATGTGAAGGAGCACAGGGAGTCCCAGGCTGTCAGGGCTCCCTGGCCCAGCCGGCGGCTCTACTCCGCTGCGGTGGGCTTTGGCTCCAGGCGGGCGCCCGGGCACTGTTCTCTGGGGTGAGACGTTCCTCCCGGGGGAGCGCGGCGTGGTGGGGGGTCCTGTGCTGAGCTCTGATCTCCGTCTCCCATGGCCTTTGCGCCGTGTCCTTCCCTTGCTGTCAGCGCTGCAGGAACAGCCCGTGTTGGGGGTGATGCCGGACCCCACGTGCGTCCGTGCTGGGCACTGCCCGGGCTCACAAGCTCTCCAGGCCAGATCGCTCCTGCCGACGTGTTCCCATGGCTGTGCAAGGCCTCTCCGGGACTCAGAGGAACGTGATGCTGCCCACTCCACGGTCGCTGGGCAGGCAGGGCGTTCTCCTCCCGCCGTGGTCTCTTCTGTAGCCCCTCGGAAAGGTGCTGAGGGACGCTCGCTTGCTCTTCCGTGGCGGCTGAGGGAAGCCTTGGGATGTGAATCCAACTCCTGACCTCACCCTGCTCCATATGGCCGCCCGTGTTCCCCTGGCTGGGTCACCCTACCTCTTGTGTCTCATTTTAAATGGTGATATCTGTGCTCCTCCCAGCTGGGAGCGGTGGAAGAGCAAGACGTAGCAGCGACAACAGAGGCACTATGTCATGACAGCCATATTGGCATCCATGGGAGACAGAGGAATAATTTGGCTTCTGCAGGCTTTGTGCAAAGGCTTTGTACTTCACCGTGTCTCCTGACCATGGAAACCCTTCATCTGACGGCACCAGCACGTCTACAGTCAAAGGAGAGAGGGGTCAAGGGCCTCAGCATGCTGGGAGTGGGGTCTTGTTGCTTCTTCCCCAGCTGACGGGGTCCCTTGCACCAGGAATTTGCCACGGTGTGTGGTGAGGGCGGCCGGGAGCCCCAGGCAGCCCTGGGGAGGTGCCTGCAGGGTGCCCGGGGGTGCTGGCACTGCAGGGAGGCGGGGGACAGGGGCTCCCTGCTCCGGCTGGGCGGCCAGAGCCTTCTCCCAGGCCCCGTGGCTGGGAGAGTGACTAATTTTCCTGCAGCGCGCTCCAGCCAGTGACCTAAATAGAGACGCGTGCGGATCTCCGGGCTCATGCGAGCTGCCGCTTGCACCAGTCCCCGGCTGACGCAGGGGGGGACCCGTGTGTCGGTGACACTCCCCGGGGGTGCCAGGGGTGCTGCGGAGCACGAGGGGCCCAGGGCACTGCCCTGGCCACAGGGCACTGCACCCGCCGTCCTCAGCCAGGCCAACCCGCCTGTTCCTGGTGGAGCCCCCGGGTGTTTGAGCAGAGCCTAAGACCTTGCCTGGAACGGTCCTGGGGGGAGGAGGTGAAGCGCTGCGGGTGTGCCGGGAGGCTGCGAGGGCCGGGGGAGCTGCTCTGGGGGTGTGAGGGGAGCGGGGCCGCCTGAGCCCCACGGCGCATGGCTGGAGGAGGGACGCGTGTCCTCGCCACGAATGCTGAGCGCCGAGGAGGGGCAAGAGCTGCGCGAGCGGAAGCGCTATATTGGCACGAGCACAGTCGGATATAAACCGGCCGTGACTAAGTGCCTGCAGGAAATCAGAAGGGCTGAGAGCCTCCGAGCAGCTGGGCTCTGGAAGAGCCTCCAAGAGAACTGCAAGGGTAGGGCATGAGTGGCCTTCGTGGTGGAGCTTCCCCAGTGAGGAACTGGATTTTGGGTCTGCTCGCTGCCCAAGGAGGTGCTCTTAGTCCTCCATCCGCAGCTCCCACAGATGCTTCAATCCGAGTACAAACGAGTCCTCTTGGAGCCAAGGCGGGATTAAGCTCTGCTGCTGAGTGATGTGTCATGAACCGGGCTCCTGCCCCGGCCTCCGCTGAGAGCAAACGTCTCGTCCTGCAGTGCCACCCCGCTCCGTCGCCGGCAGCACCTCTCGCCTTTCCAGCCATCGGGAAAAGCAAAGGGTTTGTCCCAAGAGAAGCCGTTGTACCCAGTGAGCGGAGCTGGGTAATTAGCTGTTCTCTTCTGCAGTTCCAGGAGAATATAACTTCCTCTCTCATAAATCTAATCTCCTGGCTTCCTGCGTCTTGAGGACAAGATTTATGTGTCTGTTCTGGTTTTCCCTCTGCCACCGACATTACCAGGAGGACGAGGCAGAGGATGGGTGGAGAAAGGGCCAAAGCCGGCCAGGGGACAGGGAGGATTGTTGACAGGTGTGGGGGCAGCTGGACCCTCCGTTGGTGCCTGCGGTCCCGCATGCGGTGGCTGTAGCTGGGGTCTGCCCAGCAGCCTCACCGGTCCCGGGCTGGTCTCTCCCACAGGACACCGAGGTCCCTTGAGTCAGGAGGAAGAGCTGAGCTGGGCCTTGCTGCCTCAGGGGACGAGGAGGAGGAGGAGGCAGGCGGGCAGCTGGAAGCTTTCCCTCTGCTCTGTGGTATTTTTGGTGGGTGCAGGTAACTTCCTGGACATGACAGTGTGAGGCAGGGCTCTGTTCCTCTGAGGTCAACCCGGCAGCCACCACCAGATGAGTCTCAAGATACAAAACCAGAAGATTTAGTGCGTATCGCACAAAATTCACCATCCATCGGTACTGGTTGAAGAAGAGCGGCCTAGTCACGGAGCCCATGGCTCTCCAAGGGGACAGTCCCAGGCCCCTGAGAGGCTGCACCGGCAAGGCAGGGGCTGGCGAAGCAGGACCAGGGTTTGGATCCCGCCACCCGAAGCGGCGCGGCAGTCAGGGATCTTCAGGGCTCTGGGCTGGGGAGGGCAGCCAGGCTCACAGATCCCCTGAGGAGTGTTTGGGGGGAGCGAGAACAATGTGAGGATGGGGCACTCAGCACCTGAAGTTCAGTGGTGTCTGCGGCCGGGCCATGGGAAGTGGTTCCTGATGCTTTCTTGGCTCCTGGGCTTGCCCAGCAGAGGAGACGTTGTCTCCAGCTGCGCTGAGCTCCCAGCTGAGGCGGGGAGCCCACGCTGAAGTACTCGTGTCATCTATTGCATTACAGTGGCGTCGTCTGGTTTGGCCTATACATCATCCGATGTGACCTGCTGTCTCACCTCATTCATGCGCTCGTAATTCCTGTATGAGCTCGAGGAGAAACACTCAGACCTTAAAAAATTGCTGAGACAGAGGATCCACCACAGCGCAGATCCTTCCTGAGTTGCTCTGGCCCTGACTGGCCTCACTTTTTAAGAAAGTTGCTCCTCTGACTCCCCCCGATTTTCAGCTGCTTGGCTGGAGAGGAGCCCAGGGCTCCCCGTCCTGCACAGCGTCTGCTCCGTGCTCCTCACAGGGCTCTATATTTGGCTTTTTCCTCTCTCAGCCTCGGTGTAATCCCCCCATTTTCTCAGTGCTGAGCTCGTCCTTTGAGGTCAGTGCCAGCCAGCGCCGGCGTGGGGCCCGGCTGCCCCTCCGCAGGGCCTGGGCAGAAGCGCGGCTAATTGGCGATGATCGCTGGATGATTATGTCTTGAGACATGCTGGTTAGCCGGTTTTTAATCCGTTTAATGTGTGCCACGTTGCTTTCGGATTATTCTGCTTTCTTCGTCAAAATGTCAAATGCCTCACAGAAATCCCAGGTCTGCTCCATCGAGGCTTCTCCCTTCATCGACCAAGCTTGGAAGCTCATCAGAGCAGACAGTGAACGGGTTTGATGAGCCGTGTTCTCCGCGGCCCCGCTCTGGCTGCCGTGGCTGGGACATGCTGCTGTCCTTCAGCCGTTTGTAGCCCAGCTCCGAGCCCGTTCCCCCGTCGCTGTCCCCTTGGGAGGTGGTCCTGTGTCCTGGCCGGTGCCAGCCCCCGCTGTGCCCTCCTGTCTCTGCCATGGACCCGTCCCCCTGTCCCACCTGAGCGCCAGGAAGGTGCTGGGGGATGAGCGTCAGCGTGACACGGTGGCTCAGAGAGGGCTCCCTCACCCTGCCCGCCTCTGTCCCCACTCCCAGCCACCCTCCAGCAGAGAGAGCTCCAGCAGCCCGGGGACCCTGCGAGGGGCTGCTGTGGGTTCGGGGCCTCAGAGGGGCTCCGGCTTCCCGTGATTTCATCTCTGAGCGCTGCCCCGACGGCCCTCGGCACCGTGGGACTGGCCAGACCCGTGAGTTCTCTCTGCTGGGGCACATTAGCCAGGGACGTCCCTGCTCCTGCTCCTCCAGTCCGACCAGCCCGGCACTGGGTGCCTGCAGGGGAGCGTGGCTGCGTGCTGGGCACGCGGTGCGTCGGCTGTGGTGGCCAAGCGCATCTGGAGGTGGGCGAGTGTGTGGCCCCAGGGCTGGGTCGCTGGGTGCCATTTCCCAGTAAACGTGCTCGATGCTGGGAAGCACTGGTGCGGTGGGGGCTGGGTGCTTCTGCTTCCTGCACAGCCCCTTCCCAGGGCGCTCTCTGTGCATCCGAAGCGTCCCCGGCACCGTGCTTCCAGATGGATCTATCGGCACAGCAGTTCCCTCAGGCTCAGCCGTGGAACTGGGGGGGCCCCTCGGACACGGCAGCTGCTGGGCTGCGTGGCCCCGTCCCCGTCCCGCTGCAGGGCTCGTCACCGGCACTCGAAGACGCCGGCATGCCGTGAGCAGCACCCGAGCGTGGCTCTAAACCCAACCGAACGCGGAGACGAGTGGGAGGGTCCTGGAGTTTGACATCCTCAGAGCTGTTCCCAAACGGAGGGAGCGCATGTATAATTTATAGACTTTTCCTTTGTCCTTGTCGCTTGTCTCTGATCTCTCCAGTGGTGCGGTTCGGGAGGCAGAGGGTGCCTCGGCGGAGGCCCCGCTGACTGACAGCATCGCGTTTGCTGCGTAGGCAGGGGAACGGCCTCGTCAGGCTCTGCCGTCGGCCGCGGCTCCGGGAGGTCTCTGCTGCGGGCTCTGGGGGCTGCACCCACGCTTGGACTGAGCCGGGAGCGTTCCTGCCCCACGCCCGGATGTTGGGGCGGCTCCCGGCACCCTCCTCCCCGCGCCCGTTAGTGCCCCCATTAAGGAAAGCTCTGGAGCAGCCCGCGCGGTTGCCAGGCCATGCTCGGGGGGCTGCTCCAGCGTGGGGACGTGCCGGCCCCCTCTGCCGCGTCGCCCACCCTGGTGCAGACGCAGCCGGGGACGCTGAAGCGGCACCTGGGGGAGGGGTGCTGAGCCCCGGGCCCCGGCCGTGACCCCGCGGCGGGGCCCCGCAGCCCCTCACTGTCCCGGCAGGCTCTGCAGGACGCCAGGTGGGGCGGCGGGGCGGCTCCCCCCGCGCTCGCAGGCTGGCTGCGGGGAGCGTGGGGCGCAGGGGCAGGCGGTGCTGGCTCCGTCCCCGAGCCAGCTCTGCGCTCCGCCTGTTGCTGCCCATACTAACGAGGTGCCCCATCCCTCCGCCGCGTCTCCACCGCGTCCTGCCTCACAAACATCTCCCGGTGTCTGGGCACGGCTCCAAGCTCGCGAAGGAAAGCGCCGGACGGCTGAGCAGCGCGTGGAGCAGCATCCTGACTAGGGCGGTGCGGGGGCCGCGGGGGCTCCGCTGGGTCGGCGGCTGGCTGCCAGCCTGGGAACGCGTCGGGCACCGGCACACCCGGCACTCGGGAAGTTTTCTCGCTACCGGGGTGACTCCAGGCTGCCGTGCTGAGTCAGCTGCTTCGTTACGACGGGAACAAGGCAAGGTGGCAAAGGGAGCGGGGGAGGCTGCTGGTGCCATGTGCCCACCCGCAGTGAGGGCAGGAGGGCTGCAGAGCCAGCGAGACGCCCACCCTGGCGTGCCCGAGAGGGTGCGGGGGCAGCGGGGGAGCAGCGGGCTGTGGGCCGGGGCTGTGGGACACAGCGTGGGGGTGAGTCTGTGCCACGGGGAGCCACATCACTCTGCTCCTCGCCTGCGCCGGAGGGGCCTTGGGATGTTTGCAGACCTCGAACGCTGGGAGGCCGATCCGCCCTGCCCTGTCCCTGCGCCGCTCCCCAAAACGAGCGTTGGGCTCCTCTGTGCCCCAAGGACACCGCGGGCAGGGATCCCGGTGTGCACCCGGGGCTCTGGGGTGGCGTGTGCCAGGGCCGGGGCAGCAGCCGGTGACCGGGGCGGGCAGAGAAGGAGCAAGGTGGGTATGGGGGCTCGGTGCTGGGGGGGTGCCAGGACAGGGCTGCGGAGGGGGGTTTGCCCTGCCTGGCTGTGCGCTGATGCTGGCAGGGACCGGGACGTGGCTGGGTGCGATCCTCCCTGCTCAGCGGCAGGGACATCCCCCGGGTCCTGCCCTGTGACACCGCTGGGGTCAGCAATGCGTCCCCAGGCACGAGCTGTGGCCTGGGTCCTGCAGCCAGGCCCCGGCGGTGGCCTCGAAGCGGTGAGCAGGAGCCGTGCTGCAGGCCTGCCCAGGAGACACGGCGGGTGGGCACTGTGCGGGCAGGCCGCCTGCCTGAGGTTGCGTGATGCCCCATGGCACGGTGCCCCAGGGACGCCCGGCAGCCCCACCACGGCCTCCCCGAGCCACAGCCCTGCAGCAGCGCTGGGGTGAGAGCTGGAGAGAGGCCGGCAGCCACCCGTCCCCATGGCGAGGGGCAGGGAGCCATCCCCCGGCCTCGCCAAAGTTGCCATTTCGACTGCAATGCCTGTTCTCCCTTTCGGCTGGTTCTCACACGCCTCAGTGTCACCGAGCCACGGTCTCACCCCTGACCGTGGAGCTGGTCCCCCACACCTGCAGCCCAGGCAGCCCTGCCGCAGCTCTGGGGGGTGCTGGGTGCAGGATGGGGCCCTGTGGCCAGTGCAGCCACTCACGACGGGTCCCCTGAGCCCAGTCAGGCCTTGCCCCACGCACGACGGGTCCCCTGTGCCATCCAGCCGTGCCCCACACGTGCCCGCTCTGTCCGTGCATCGCGCATGATGGGTCCCCTGCACCTGGTGCAGCCCTGCCCCACACAGGATGGGCCCCATGCCCACTCCAGCTGTGCCCCACATGAGCTGGGTGCCCCACACCTTGCCCAGCCCCACACGGAGTGGGTGGTCCATGCACAGCGTGTGCCCCGTGCCCGTACGTCCCACACAGGAGCCCCCTGCGCCTGCCCTCCCGCTGCCAGCACCCACGAAGGCAAGGCACTGGCCCCACTGAGGCAGAGCTATTTTTAACAGCTGCTTCTGCTTGATTTGAGCTGTGAACTTGTAACGTGTTTATGCTAAAGGGGTTTCCTTTTTTCTCTCCTCTCTTTGTGCTGAAGAGGCAGCACCAGAGATCAAAGCTGGTCTCCTCGCTTGTGACGGGGCTGGGTGGGGGGCAGAGGCCAGCGGGGGACCGAGGTGTCGGGGCTGGGGCTGATGGACCTCTCTCTGTCCCCGCAGGTCCGGGAGCCCAGGAGCCATGGGCAGGGGTGGCCGGCACCTGGCGCTGCGGGCAGCTCGCCGCGGGCGGCTCTGAGCCGGGGCGGCCAGGAGCAGGACCATGGGCTGCCGGTGCCGAGGCGGGGCCGCGGGAAAGGCGGTCGGGGTGGCGAGCCGGGGGCTGTAGGGCCAGGCAGCAGGCAGCATGCCCAGCGGCCCCTCGCCCGCCTCCCGCGCGGCGTCCCCGTCCCCTCTCCGTGGCCGCGCGGGATGAGGTCGCCCGCTGCCCCGGGCAGCTCCGGGGACGGGCGCAGCCCAGGGCTCTGGCCGTCAGTGCTCGGCCCCCCGCGCCCCGCCGCAGCGGCCCCGGGGCCCTGAGCCATGGTCAGCCGGGAGCCCCTTCCCGGCCCGGCCCCCGCCGGCGAGGGCAGCCAGGAGAAAGCCATGACGGTGCGCTCGGTGCTGCTGAACCGCGACTCGCCTGACGTCGAGAGCCGCCTCAAGCGCCGGCGCAACCGCACGCAGCAGGTCCGCTTCAAGGACCTGGTGGAGGGCGGCGCGGGGCGGGCGGGCAGCCCCCCCCCCGGGCCCGCAGCAGCCACCGGCCCCATCACCCCACGTGCCTCGCCGCCCCCCAGGGACGCCCCTGAGCCGGCGGCTCTCTGTGCCTCGCGGCAGAGCTGGCCCCAGGCCCAGCCGGGCTCGCTGACGCTGCCCATGCCCAGGAAGGCCTGCATGAGCACCGCCATCCAGACCTCCCCCAGCCTCCAGAAGCCTTTCCCGGCCTCCCAGCCCCGCAGCAAGAGTGTCTGCGATGTGGCCAGGGACATGGCGCTGCCCAATGCCGCGGCAAGTGCCCGGTGCCCAGAGGGGGCCGTGCCCCCGCAGGCGCCCGGCAGCCTTCCCGTGCGCCATCATACCGCAGCTCTCGCCCAGCACGCTGCGGTGTGCCGCCTGCCACCACCCAGGGATCCCTGTCCCCCCTATCCCGGCACGGCCGGGTGCCCCCCTGCCCGCTGCCCCTCCCCGGTGCGGAGCTGCGCCCCCGAGCCCTGCCCACTGTCCCCGGCCTGCACCCGGCTCCGTGGGAACCCCAAGGGCAGCCGTGGGGCCCACCCGCGCCCGGCCTCCGTGCCCTGCGGCCAGCCCTGGCCACCCGCCGAGCCGCGGGGGCTTGGCCGGAGCGACTCGGAGCGGAGCCTGCCCCGCAGGCACCCGCCACCCCAGCCCTCGCCATGCCGCCAGCTGCCGCCTGACCCCACCACGGACCCCCACGGCCTCCACCAGCCAGCTCAGGGCAACCCTCCGTGGGCCCCCCTGCCACCCCAGCACCAGCTCTGCGGCACACCCCGGGGGGGCCGCTGCTGCACCTTGCCAGCTCCTGTTCCCCCAGTGCCAGGCTGGCACGGCTCTGCCGCTGCCACTGCGCCGGAGAAGACACCAGCTGCGCTCAGCTGTCCGGACCCCCGCGGCGTCAGCAGCAGGTTACCCGCTGCCGAGCCAGGGCATGGCCGGACAGGACCGGAGGGGCCCGGGGATCTGCTGCCCCCAGCCCCGCAGGGCCCTGGCGTGGGGACGCAGCCAGGCGGGCGGGCACCAGAGCTCCCCTGGCACGGGCAACACTGCCTCACCACGGAGCAGTCGGAGACGCTGCGCCACGTCCAGGACCTTCTGCAGCTGGTGGTGGTGGCCAAGGCACCAGTGGTACCACCAGCGGGGGACGAGGACGCCCAGACATCTCAGGGAGAGGGCCCACGGGGGCCCGGGGCGCAGGGGGACCTGCAGTCCCAGCTGCAGTCCCTGGAAGGGGTGCTGGAGACCAGCCAACAGACCATCCGGGTGCTGCTGGATGTCATCCAGGACCTGGAAAAGAAGGAGGCCCAGCGGGACGGGTGAGCAGGCGGGGCTGGGGGCAGGGGCCGGGGGGGGCTGTGGATGGAGGACGGGGGGGACCCTGCCAGAGATTTGGGTGCTGCCACCTCTCAGACGCGTTTCCCTCTGAGAAGCTCGTAGCTTCTCAGCTGGTGCAGCGTCTCGCCCGCCCCGGCTCGTCCCGCGGTGCCGTCCCTGTGCGCAGGGACAGGGTGCGAGGGGTGCAGGCCGGGGGGCGAGGGAGCTGGGCCCCCTGCCCAGCTCCGGTGCAATGACGTGCCCATCAGTCACCAGGAGCAGGTGCCCCGGGAACATGTTCCCTATTTCTCAGGCCTGCTCTCAGCTCCAGCCCCGGTGTTACCGAAGGCGCAAATTCGGCAGCTGGTGCCCCAGTGACCCACACGTCTGCGCCCTGGGGAGGTGCCCAGGCACCCTGATCCTGTGCTGCCCAGGACCTGCTCCACAGGCATCCCCTGGGATTCTTTTCCTTGCCCTCCCTGGCAGATTTGCTGAACTTAGCAAGGTGTTGGGGTTGGCCCGGAGCTGAGATGCTCTGAACTCATCTCACACAAGGGCCGCCAACCTCCGAGGAGCTGCTGACCCCGTGCCAGCCTGGCACTCTCCTGTAAAACAGTGAAGCCCCCCAGGGCTGTGCGGCTGCTGGGAGGGGAAGGCCGTGCTGTGGCCGTGCCGTGGCCGTGCCAAGCCTCGTCCCTGCAGGCACTGCGAGGGCATGGACAGGGTGGTGCCTGCTGAGAGGGCAGGTTTGCCCCTGCGGTCAGAGCTGAGCTTGCCTGCTTGGGAAGCTCATTTAGCTTCACTGTGGGCAGCTTAATTAAAATCTCGGCTCCATATATTGTTGCAGTCAAATGAGTGAACAAGATGCCCAGGGACATAAGGAATGGGATGGGAAATCACATTAAAAATTATCCTGGTGTCCTTATGTTGGGGGACAGTGTGACCCCGTGGGTCCTGCAGGTGTGTGGTGGCCCCGAGGCCGCTTGTGGTGTGACGTGGCCTCACAGGGCCCAGGTGTCTGCCACCAGCATGAGCCCACAGCAAACACCAGCCCAGGACTAGCTCATGTCCTGGCAGCGAGGTGCAGTCTGTGTGATGTCAGAGACCTGCACACACACACATATACATGTACCTTCTATAGAGATATATATAAAAAAGGTATCATGATCTAATTTATGTGCCAACAGTATAATCCCAGTTGTAATACATAATTTGGTGCATTCAAAGACCTCGTTTCTGAGGGCTGAGAACAATCATGATCAAGGTCAAGTAATAGGAGGAAGATTTAAACAAGAAAACGTGACTTTGTGGGATGAGGGGGTGTTTTCTCAGCTGTCCCCCAAAAGCCACAGCCTGCTCTGCCCAAGGGGTGATGGAGATGTGGAGATGGAGTCGGCCAGGGCAACCAAAAGCATCTCCCAGGGCCCTTCTCTTACAGCTCTGAGTTGGGGCACCAGCGGGGAGCACCCACAGGCCATGCTGGGGCGTGGGGGGACTGTGGGCAGCCCCCGGCCCAGCCCCGGCCCCTTGGGGCCTGGGGGGCTGCAAAGCCAAAGGCACATGAGCTGGGTTTGGAGAAGCCACAGGAGAGATGTCGGTGGCCCGTTTCCCCGGGGAGGCAGTGGCACGGGGGGGGGAGCGCCGGGCTGGCGCGGCGGCAGAGCCAGAGGTTGGCAGCCAGTGACACCCTGTGCTCGCGGGGGGGGCAGCAGCAGCCGGGACGTGCCGGTGGCAGGCGGTGGGGATGGCGGGGACATGGGACACTCAGGCTGCATGGGGGGACCTGCTCAGGGGGGCCGTGGGCAGGGGGGCAGCACGGTGTGTGCTGCCGGGGAGGCACCGTGGTGTTTGGCACCAGCAGCAGAAATATTCAGGGTGCAGAGACCTTCTGCCGCCATCGGGGAGGAGACTGCACCAGGTTCAGCTGAGCTTTGGCGCTCCTCAGCCAAAGTCCTGTGCACCTTCCCCGGAGGAGGGTGTACAAAAGCACCCAAAAGAGATAAATCCCGGGTTTGGCGTAGGCTGGTGGTCAGTGTGGAGCATCTCCCCCCGCACACACCTCGCACTGCCCACGGTCCCGCTCCCTCCGTGGCACCGTGCGTGGGGAGAGGCACGGTGACCCAGGGTGGCCGTGGGCACGAGGTACCGCTCTGGGATGGAGACAAAAGGAGGCAGCTGCAGCGTGAAAGACTCGGGGCTTCTGCTGTGCCCCTCGCTGGTTCAAACCCGTCTGAGAAACCTGTGGAGCTGAGGGGCACCACGCTTGGCCTGGCAACAAACGGCATCACATGGGGGACAGGGGAGCCAGGGAGGAGAGATGGACCCAGGGAGGAGAGATGGACCCAGGGAGGAGAGGGGCTGGATTCAGAGAGGACGGCCCTGGCTCCTGGCTGCTGGAGTGTGAACTCCAGGGGAAGACAAGGGCTTTGGGGCAGCTGGGGGGCACAGGCAGACCCAGGTTGGGTCTCTGGGCTCACGGCGCTTCTGCTCTGTCACAGGCGACACTCGTACCGGACAGGGCAGGACATCGCCAACTGCGGGACCTGCCGGGACTGTGCCTGCATCATCTACAGGTAGGAGCCAGCTCTGGCACCCGGCACGTTCTGGTGGGGCCCCTGCTCTCCCCTGCCCCTCAGACTCGTAATTTGGCTACAAAGCAGAGGGCCGGGGGGGTTTGTGAGTCCTCACTCCTGGGGGAGGGAGGGGACCCGCCCGCCTGCGCTCCATCTCCTGTCCCTGTGGCAAGGTGGGTGCTCAGGGCACCCTGAGCCACGCGGGGTTGTGGGGTCTGAGCTGTCCCCTGGGGACACGGCACTGTCACAGACTTCCCTCTCCCGCCCCTCCTGACGGAGCAGCTCTCTGCTCGTGGCAGAAACCCCACAGCACTTCAGGGCAGACACAAACGTGGCTGCATGGGGCCCGCTAAGCCCCCCTGAGCCAGATCCTGTCCCTGGCAGCGGCCTCCGCAGGAAGCTCCAGGGAAAAGCTGATGAGAGCACATGGGGAGCGGCTGTCCCCGTGCCACGTGTGCAGCACCATGTCCTGGCACCTTGTCCTGCTCGTCCCCATCCCCAGGGACCTGTCCCATCTGTGGCCCCACGGCAGCTGGGCAGGCAGTGGCTGTGAGCCCCGCTGTCCCCACCGCCACCTCCGCTGCCGGGACACCACATACAGGGGGGCTCTTTGGTGTTGGGGGGCACCACGTACAGACCACTCATGGGTGTCAGGCAACTGCCCTCAGTACAAGCACCGCAGCTGCCCAAGCCCCCTCCGGCACGAGGGTGTTCAGCCGCTGATCACCAGTCGCAGGGACAACAGCTCACTGGGGGGAGAGGGCCAACACCGCGGCCCAGGGGGCACCTCGCCTGCTGGTCCCTGCCAGCCCCGGGTGGGGACAGAGGGTGCTGATTTACCAAAGAACGGCCATTGGCAAGGCCCCTGCGCCTACTGGGAGCTCCCAGGGGACTGGTGAGAAGACGGCAGCGCCCATCGTGCCAAAAGACAGTTTGGTGCAAAATACAGCCCCAGCCCAGGGCCTGGGTTGCTCGCTGTGCTCGGAGCTGGGCTGGGCTCACTGGGCCAGCCCAGGAGCCGTCTGGGCTCACTGGTGCCAGCTCTTCCCCCGCTGCGCTGCCTTCTGCCCATCCCCACGCCGTGGGGTCCGTTTGTCCCTCCTGCCGTGCAGCCTGGCCCCCTCCCTCTGTGCACGTGTGGGGTCTGGCCGAGCTTGTTCTCGTTTCACTGTTAAGGAGGCTCCTCTGCTCGAGCCGGGGAGTGCAGGCTGCCGAGCCGAGCTCTGCGGCACACGTGTGTGTGCACACGCGTGTGCACGGGGCGGTTCAGCCGCTGTGCTCTTGTGGGGGACAGGCACGCTCTCCGCCAGAGCCCTCCGGGCTGGGGGTGCCCCAGCCCTGCCCCCCCGCAGCAGGGCCGCGTCTGTCTCTCTTGTTCGCCGCGTATTGACACCACAAAGTCCCCCGCTGCGGCTCGCGGGGGGTTCGCTGCTAATTGGGTCTGACGAGCCTGTCTCCACGCGGCGCTTTGGTGGGGGGAGATGTCACATCTGGGGGAGGTGGCTGCTTGTCGCTCCCCACGCTGCCCCCCCCACGATGGGACACGGCTCGCCCCGTTTGATAGAAGTATCTGGGGACAGCCTGCGTCCTTGCAGGGCCTAGTGGCGGGAGGTGTCGGCCGGGCACGGGGTGGCGGGGGGGCTCCCTGTGTGCTGGTCCCCACAGCCCCCCACAGCACTGGCTGGCCCGAGGGGCCATGGCTGGTGTGAGGAGGGGGGAGCGTTCTTGGCCCATGGCCACCAGCAGCCAGCCTGGAGGGCTGCGGGGACACTGGGGGGGCTCCGGCACTTGTGGGAAATTCGAGGGCTGGGGGGAGGAGGGGGGCACAGCCCCCTGTTACTACCAAGTCCTTGGGTCACCAGTGGCGTGAGGGGCAGCAGCACTGGTGGCAGCAGCAGGAGGATGAGGCGCCCCAGCCCCAGGGACACGCAGCCCCTCTCGGGGGGGCTCATCACTAACCAGGGTCCTAGGGACCCTGGGCTCGACCCCCACATAATCCCGACTCCCCAGCGGGGCAGGTGCCCAGCTCCCCTTGGTGGTTGTTGGTTGAGCCCGGAGGGACCCTGCAGCCTGCGGGGGGGGTGGAGCAGCACCCCCAGAAGCCGTTTGCTGCTGGGGGGAGCACGTTGTGGTCCAGCAGCCAAGGAACAGCCGCAAGGGAAACACGCTGCCGTGGCCGGTGACTGCAGAGAGTCCGGAGCCTTCCTCTGCCCTCGCCAGGGAGGAGCAGCCCCAGCGTGGCACCGACGGGCGTGAGCCAGGCAGAGGAGCCACCGCGCTCCCGAGCCGGCCAGGCAGCTGCAGGAAACCCCAGAGACCCGGTGCCCGAGTGCCACCTCGGTGCCACCAGCACTGTGTGCCGGGAGCAACTCCCTGGCGCCGCGGGAAGCGCCTCACAGCAGATCAGCTCCCCAGGAGGGACCCAGTCTGTTTGTCCTTGTTCAGGGCGAAGGAGCCCCGGCGAGCGGGTGAAGGAGGAAAAAGCAGTTGAGCCCGAGAGAAAGGCAGAGGCAGCGCCACGCTTTGAGGACGGGGAGAACGCAGGCGCAGGGGGAGCAGCTGAGGGTGACCCATCCCAAAAGATGCCCTGCCACTGTGTCAGGGGCTGTCGCTTGGGTCTGTCCCCGGATTCCCCGGCACAGCAGGTTTAGCCACACGGATGCCTCGTGCCCAGCTGCTGCCCACACTGCCGTGGGCAGGACGGCGGCTCGGGACGGGTCCGGCCCCCACCCCCCGCCACCCACAGCCTGGGAGGGGGAGGGCAGTGGGCAGGGGCTGTCTGGGAGTGTGTGCCAGCAGGACGTCCCCTGGCAGGGGCACACGGTGACCCCGGGGAGTCTGCCCAGGGGGAAATGCCGGTGGCCGTGGAAGAAGCTGTAGAGAAACACCCAGACGGCAGCTGCCACGCCGGGCTGGTCCCTCGCCGCTTGTGCTGGCCCCACATGCGGCCCGGGGAGCGCGAGCGCCCCGGGAACGTGCCCTGGGGGTGTGCGGGGGGCTGGGTGAGCTCCATGGGATGGGGGGTGGCTTGCCGGGGGCCACGGAGTGGCGGGGGGCACCGGGGGGAGAGCTGCAGCAGGCGGGGGGGCTGCGGCGGGCGATGCCCCTCTAACACCGTCCCCTGGGCCCCGCCGGCCGCAGCGTGGAGCACGATTTCCGGCAGCAGGAGGGCCGCTTCCAGCACGTGCTGAGCCATATCGAGGGCGGCGCCACGCCGAGCTCCCCCGCGGCGGCGGGGGCCGTCTCACCGCCCAGGCAAGAGCCGTCGCCGGTGATGAAGCTGCCCGCAAAGCTGGATGCGAAGAAATCCAGGCGCAAATGCTTCTGGTTCCTGTGAGCTGGCGGTGCCCGGTGGGCCAGGAGTGCGGGGGCACCGTCCCAACACTGACCCCCTCCCCACATCTCCTTCTTCCTCCCTCCCTCTGACGGTAGGGTTTGGGTAGCACCAGCTTTTATATTTTTAACCGTTCAGTTTAATGTATCGAAGCCCCTGTGTAAATAAGGCAAGGGGAACAATGGCTGTATTTAATGAGAATCCAATAAATTCTACGGAGACGCTATTTTTG
Organism: Athene noctua; assembly: GCF_965140245.1. Classification (NCBI taxonomy): domain Eukaryota; kingdom Metazoa; phylum Chordata; class Aves; order Strigiformes; family Strigidae; genus Athene; species Athene noctua. Next base: position 321,945 of record NC_134040.1, read on the forward strand.
TTACATCCTCTCCCACCTGTGCACTTCTGTTCTGATGAGGATGAGGAGGGGTCTGGCGGCCGTTCCCCTGCACAGGCCATAGCACTCACCTGGCCCCAGGCACCCAACAGCCCCTCTGCGAGAGCAGCCTTAGGCCCCCCCTCTGCCTTGGGGCTCCCCGAGGGCCGTCAGCACCCCCCGTGCGCCCGTCCCTGCACCCCACAGCCGGGGCTGCTGGCCCGCGGGTTAGCCAGGAGCACCAAGGATTCCTCCTGCACCCCGGGCCAGAGACAGTGGAAAACAGTCACTGTTGGACCCCAGCCAGGAGACAAGAGACCTGTCCCCAAAACCTCCTGGGTGGGGGTCCCGGGGCACAGGCCTCTCCTTCCCACAGGCATCTCCGAGCGAGGCCGGGGCTGACCCCGCGCAGCCCACCTGCACCTGGGGCTGCAGGGGCTAGAAATTCCCTCTCCCGCTTCACAGCCGGCTGGCAGGGCTGCCCTGGCTGCAGATGTGCGGGCTGATTACAGGCAGAAAGGAATTAGCAGCTCAAGTATTCCAGCCCCTGCAGGGCTGCCCATGAGAGGAGCCGTTCGGCGTCAGTTTAACGAGGGTCGCAGATGGAAGCAGCCGGCAGCAGCAGCGTGTGCCGAGCGCGTGTGGTACCTGGTCCCTGCCCGAGCTGGACGGGACGGGACATGCCCCGACCACCCTCCGCCACCGGGGAACCGTGGGGCGAGCGGTCCCCAGACCCCGGGGGCGGGCAACGTCATCCAGCCTCTGCCGGGAAGCACCGGGCACACCAGGCCACGGCCAGCGACGGGGGAGCAGGGCGTGGGAAGGTCTGGGCACAGCCCCTCTGGCTGGAGCCCCCACCACAGCACCCCAAAGCAGGACACTCATATGTGCCAGAGCCGACCCAGCGTTGAACCCCAAACCTTCTGCCAGGATCCACCTGGCGCTCAAGGGGCTGCAGTCTGGCGGTGCCAAGGGGGGCTGGCGGTGCCAAGGGGGGGCCGGCGGTGCCAAGGGGGGGCTGGTGGTGCTGAGGCTGAGGGGCCTCAGACCCCAGGCTGGAAGCAGGGGCTGCGGCAGCAGCATGGAAATAGTGAATGACACCAAGGAAGCTGCCAGGGGGCATTTGTGGAGCCCAGTGGGGCCAGCGCGTGGAAAGGGGAGCAAGTGCGGAGTGCGAATCACCCCCCCGTCTCCCACACAGCGCCTAGTGTCCCTCCTTGCCTCGCTCACGGCGCAGCAGAGCATGGCCAGCAGCTCACTGCTCCTGCTTCCTCCGGCACCAGCCCCGCAGCCTGGGAACAAAGGCTAAGAGCAAAGCGATACCAAACGCAACCCCGGCTGCGGCTCCTGCCTGAGTCACGCGTGACAGCCCGCTGTGCCCGCCCAGCAGAGCCCCGGTGGCAGACCGTTCAGCAGCCTGGGCAAGCGACACCGCCGGGCCACCAGGCATGTGCCGGGAGCTGCAGTGGAGCCACCCCAGGGTGGCAGAGCCGCTGTTGGCAAACGTCCTGCCAGGGCTGCACCTGCAGGCTGAGCCAGGACTAAAGGTTGGACTAGATACCTTCAAGGTCTTCTCCAGCCTAGGTGCTTCTGTGGGGGCCACACGCCTGCCCCACCCCTCAGGGGTGCGAGGAGGGGTCACCAGGCAGGGAGCGGCAGCACCGGTGCTGCAGGGCATTGGCGGGAGCAATCCCAGCACCCAGGACACCCACTGACCCGAGCGGCCTCATCCACCGTGGAGCATGGCAGGGCCAGCGAGGGTGAAGCTTCCATCCCACTGGCTCTATCACCCGGGTTTAGCCTGGTCTTTATTCACAAGGACAAAGAGCAGGATGGCAGGCCTGCAGGCTTAGCCCAGGAAGGCTCAGGCAAAGGGCCAGGCTGCTGCTCCAGGCGTGTGTGCAGCCTGGCACGGCACGGCCCCGCGGCACAGCACAGCCCTTCTGCTGCTGCACGGCCCCGCCGCCCTCTCCGGGCCCCCAGAGCGCTGTCAGACCCGGCTCCTCGCCCGCCCTCATCACCCAGAGCAGCTTTTCAGTCCCGCTCCTCCTCGCTGCCTGGCCGAGCACGCTGGCTCTGCCACCACATCCACACCGAAGTGCCCACAGATCCGCGCTGGCCGCAGCTCCGCTTCCCACCCCTCGATCAGATCCGCTGTGCGAAGCCTCAGCTCAGCCCTGCTCTGGCCCGCCTGCCCCTCCCAGCACGTTCCTCCCACGTGTGCTTGCCATGTAAAACTGACAGTTCACAGGATCCAGACTCTTTTTCTGGAGAATACAGCCCAAACCCCTCATCTGCTTCCAGAATGCTCACCCGGGTCCTTTTCCACCTCCCGCGTCGCCCAGAGCAGCCCCAATGCCCAGTGCAGCGCGAGGCGGGGGCAGGGGCACTCACCCGCAAGCTGTTCTCCCGGTCCAGGACGATCACCCTGCGGTTGACGGTGTGCAGCAGCCGCTCCAGGATCAGCTGGATGTGCTTCTTCACCTTCACCTGCGAGGTCAGAGGTGTCACAGCCATGCCCAAGTGCCTGGCGCTGCCTCCCGCAGGGCCGGGACAGGGGGTGCAGGCAACAGCATCATCCCTGCGGGCGTCTGCGCCCAGAAAATGAGGAGGAGGAAGGAGACCCAGGAGGGAGCTGCCAGAGCCATCGTGCGAGGACTGTCCATGTGCCTGTGACGTACACGTGCTCAGCCCAAACACCCGCGTGTCCCAGGCAGAGCCTGCAAGAGCCGTGACCAATGGCCATGCCGCCGGGGCCATCAGTTGTCACCAGCTGCGCTCTGGCTTTCGTATGCTCCTCCCAGCTTCGCGAGCCACCGCGTCACCCTTCCTGCGCTCCAGCAGAAGCTGTCCTTCATCCCTGGATCGGCTCGACCAGAGCTGCCCCAGCAGTGTGGCCACGTCTGCATGGCCCCACATGGCTCCAGAGCTTGGGGAGCAGCGAGTCCACTGGGCCAAGTGGGGCCACCAGCATGCTGGCAGGGCCACGACCAGCTCTGGAGGGCCCACATGCCCTGCTCACACCTCGCCTGCTGCACTGGGGGTGTCACCAGGCCACCCCGCAGCTCTGTGACCCCGAGAGCCCCGAGACCTTGCTCGCTCCTTGCCTGAAAGGAGCTGGAGCGGCCCAAGTCCACCCACCCCACACAGTGAAGCGCAGAGGCTGCGGGGGGCCAGGGCGAAGGTCTGGGCACAGACGCCCCCACAACGGGGGGGCCACAGGGCACTGGGGGCTCACAGCAAGCCTAGAGCCACGCAGACCCCCGGCTTCCCAGCCCTGAGAGCCACCTCCAGGCCTGACCCCAGCACCGCAGGCTCTGCGTGCTGGCTCCAGGCGACCATAGGGGGTTTGCCACGGGACGGAGGCACAGAGGAGCCCTCCCCGAAGGTGCAGGGGCACTTGGCTCCCTCACGCCAAGCACCACAGCCTGCCGGAGGGGCACTCACCAGCTCTGCGTCCCCGCGGTCCTTGTGCCGTCCCTCGCCTGCGCCACGCTGCACTCGCAGCTCCTCCGCTCTCTGCAACAAGCAACACCCCGGGGAATCAGGGGGACACCCAGGACGGACGGCCCGGTCCCCCCAGGACCATCCTGGGCTGAGCTGGGTGGTCGGGCACACGTTTAGGGCCGTCACTGTTAATTCTGAAGTGCGACGCTGCCCAGGGGCCAGTTGGCAACCGCGGACCAGCTGTCTTCTGCCCTGCCCTCGCCTTCCTCCTGGGTCTGCAGAGCTGGGCTAGCGAGAGGCACGGCCGCAGGTGCACCCCCATGCACCGGGGGCCTCCTCCCCGCCTACAGGAACCCCTAACTGTATCATGGCCAATAATTTGTGCTTAACCCCACTCAAATGGGTTTAGTCGGGTCCCTTCTGAGGTCATTGCTGGAGAGGGAAAAGGAGGCAGCAGAGAAGATGGAATTTACCTTCTGGGCCTTGTACAGCACCTCCAGGATGTTGCTGAGCAGCTCAATGCAGGCGTCTTCCTCCTCTCCCTTCTCGATCAGCTCCTGAAGGATGGGCACCGCCGTCTGCAGCAGCAGCTCCCGGCACTCTGTTGGGGCAGGCAGGGAGGCAGGGGGCTGGTGGGGGCTGGTAGGGGGCTGGTGGGTGCTGGCACCACCCCAGCACCAGAGAGGACGGGGCAGGAAAGGGACCAACAGGTTGGACGGGACCAGCATGACGCCTGGTCTGGGCTGTGACCCACACACACGGAGCTGTCAACTCCCTCCTCGGATGGAGCAGAGTTGTTGGACAAACATCAGATCCTGGCAGGAAGGCTCCAGGACAGAGAATCCGCTGCACACTGTTACGCAGCTACTTACCCTCTCTACTAAAATAAAGTAAAATAAAATAGAAAAGCCTCATCTGAACTCTCCTGCTTCAGCTTCCACCAGTGAGCTTTGTTCTGCCTCTCTGCTCTGCTAAAGGCGCTTCAGATTTAACAGACGGAGACTTTCAAACTGGGCCCCCTCCAGTAAACTGGAGTCTCTAGGGCTGACTGTGACAACCCGCTGCCCCTGCGGCTGCGGCTCTGCCCGGGGCGGCGACACCGGCCGACAGCCCTGCTGCTGCTCAGCGCTGGCGGGGACTGAGGGAAGGACCATGGCAGAAACGTTTTTTTGTTTTATTGTCTGCTTGCAGCGGGTGTGGAGGAGCGGGGCTGTGCAGGCCCGGGGAGCACGGGGAGGGTCCCGGGCACGACCCGGGGGGGGATGCAGGGAAGGACACCGGGAGCACTCGCAGGACTGTGGAGGCTCAGAGCAGGGCCGGGCTGTGCGGCAGGAGGTGACTTGACCTCAACGGCCGAGTGAGACACATTCACGCTGCTCAAAGCCTCCATGGACAGAGACAAACGGCTCCTGCTGCCTGCAGCTCAGCTGCTCCCCTGAGCCCCCTGCTGTGCCTGAAACCCAGGGCCCCCGGCCCAGCTCCCAGGGCAGCCCACTCCCCCTCTCCTGCGATGCCGGGTGATATCTGGAAGTTCATTGCGTCTCCCCTGTGCCCTTTCCTGCCCTGAGCCTTCAGTCAGTCGTTCCTCCCAAGCTCTGCTTTCACAGAACCCCAGAATCATGGAGGTTGGAAAAGCCCTTGCAGCTCCTCCAGCCCAAGCATGAACCTCACCCTGACCGTTCCCAACTCCCCCAGATCTCTCAACACTGGGTCAAGTGCCACCAGGACCCCCCGCGCCCCCCCTCACCGTAGGACTGGAAGATCTTGCTGTTGACGATGTCGGTCAGGGACTGCAGCTTCTGCTTCAGCAGGCGCTGGGCCGGCAGGTTCCCGATGAAGTCCCGCAGCAAGGCCCTGCCAGCCAGACCAGAGGATTGAGTGAGCATTAAACACGGGGCTTGCCAGAGCCCCCCTGGTTTTGCAGTTCTGAGCACCAGCCCCGTTCCTTCTGCGGAAGAGGCAGCGGGGGGTCGGGGGGCAATCGCCGCCATGTTTCGGTCGGGAAGGGGCTGCCAGGCCGGGAGGGCCACTTGAAGAGCACAGAGCTGTGCAAGGGCGTGGGGCAGGACGCTCCCACCACACAGCGCCACGAGGCAGCCCCTGTGTAAACCACCCAGGGAGACACCCGGCGTAAAGGCCCTGCCTGGGTCTGCCTGGGTTCCCAAAGGGGATGCAGCCGGGGCTGAGGGTTTCCAGGCTCAGCCCCTGCCTGAAGCTCAAACTGAGCAAAACCCTCCCCTGGGGATGAGGAGGCAACTCCCCGGCGTCAGGAAACCCCAACCCCTCCACCTGCCCTCGCCCTTGGCTCCGCAGTGTTGGCCCATGTCACCGCGGGAGGGGAGCGGGGGCAGAGGTGCCTGCTCTGGCAGGGCTGGGGGGGACGGGGACCCTACCCCAGAGCAGAGGAGTCGAAGATCCCAAACACGTCCTCGAGGATGGAAGGCAGGTACTTCAGGGCTGCTCCCTGCGAAGAGAGGAGAGAGCTGACTCTGTGCAGCCATGCGGGCAGGGCAGACGGACAGACAGACGGACGCTGTGCAGGCAGGGAGGAGACCCTGGCCCCTGCTGCCTCCCCCCGGGTTGTGAGCCAGCACTGTCCTCGTTTGATCCCCTCTCGTTAAAGCAGCAGCGTGCCCAGCCTGGCCCGCAGCTGCCAGCCCACGGCCCCCACCCCCCGGGAAGGGGCATCCCGCCCGGAGCAGCTTCCTCTTGCTGAGCCCACAGCGAAGCACCCGGCACCACTACAGTCACCCCCCCTGACACTGTCAGGGAGGGTCCCCAGCTTGTACCTTGCACCCTGAAACCACCCAGACTCCTACAGCGCGACCATCAGGGACATGGTCCCCACCTGTGTCACCCCTCAGACCCCTGACACCACCGGCGGCTCCGGCAGCCGCCCCACACCCAGCCCGGGGCACGGCTGGTTCTTTGGTTTGGGACGGAAACACACCGGCCACAGATCGTTCTGTGTGAAAATCTACTTCACCGTGTCTGTGACGCGACTGAGCACCATAAACGACTCGCTGAGTCCCGTTTACCTCCAGCTTTGCCAGGGGAGAGGGTCCTTTGGGATCCCCCTGGGTTCCAGCAGCGCCGGGGACCCCCGCCTGTGCCCAGACAGCAGCTCCAGGAGGTTCGGTGCCCCTGGAGCCACACGGGCCCCACAGCTCCGGGTGTTTGCACCCAGCGGTTTCGGCATCGAGTCCACCGCCTGCCTCCGAGCGACAGCGAGAGACTGGGGCCTGCTGCAAATCCACCTGGTTTGAAAAGTGGATTCATGGCCCCAGAATCACCCACCCAGGAGAGATGTCACTCGTTTATTTTAGGGTTGCACGAGCCTGGGGGCTCGGTAGTTTCCCACAAATCCAGCACACCAACAGGACTTTCCATGCTGTATTTATACACAAAACTTGCAGAGTTAGTAATTTTCCAAGCCCATCCTCTCTATGATGATTGGTTGATAATTTACATATAATTATAATACTGCTGACACAAACTTCTACTGCTACACATGCTCAGGGGAAGGGGCTTCACCTGGGCAAGTCTCTTCTTAAACTACAGGTGTGATCTTTAGTATTAGAATGAGGGTGGTTGAGTGAAGGACACACGGACCTTGAGTTTGCTTGCCCAGTTGGCAACGAACCCTCTGCAAGGCCCAAGGGCCTCGGGATGTCCTTGCTCAAAGAAGCTGATCTTGTTCTGCTCATTGGAGATGCCTTTGGCTTTAACACAGACAACAAACACCTTGACCTAAGCCTAATACCGCTACATTGCTCTAAAAGTTTAACCCTCAACACCTGGACAAGCTCCTCTTGCCCACCCCCCTGGGACCACAGCGAGCACGGGGATTACGGGCAGAGGCCGGGCAAGTCCCGGCGGGATCTGCCCCGGGAGCACCCTGCAGCGGAGCCGAAACCTCCGCTCGGCTCTGAGCCCTCGCTGGGCGGCTGCTGCCCACGCCGGGGCAGCAACGGGCAGGGCAGACCCTCGGCCCCGACTGAAAGCTCCACCCGGGGCCCCGCCGGGCCTCAGCAAGCACGGAGAGATGGCTGAGCCCAGAGCCAGCTCCCCGGGACCCAAAGAAATGCCCAGCCCTGCACGGCAGCTCTTCGTTTGTAATGGCTTTTTTTAAGAACCGAGAAGATGTATATTAAAGAGATTAAAAGTAGTTATTTTAATAAACTTACACAATGCTAATTTTAAATTAGAATGCTGTATCAAGTCAAGCAGTTGTTAGTCTCGCCTATTATGTCAGTTATCTTAGTCAGTCACATTTGTAACTTCAAAAAAGTAACTGCTAAATTTGATTTTCTTTTATTAAACTCCATGCTTAGTAAAGCTGGACTGATTAGCATTAATTATTCTGCCACCCTTTAGCTCTGAATTGATTGCATCCTCTCCACGACTGAGCCAGAACCAACAGCCTCTCTGGTCTACAGTCAGCAAGGTCATCTCATTCACTTTTTGAAAAATGAGATACTACAGAATTTTTCTCATTCCTCAAGGAATTTTCCAGTGTTACAAGACTTCTTAGACATGGGCACCAGCATCTCACAGAGGATTTCTTCCAGAAACTGGTTCTGGCTTTTACTGTAACTGCCAAGGTAGCTGCCCGGCCTTGCAGAACTGAAAACGTCTTTCACCACGGAGCATGAGCCCCCTCTCACTGATTTTTTGTGGCAAGAGCGTGTCAGCCAGGCTACGACACACAAATTGTGTCCGATTTCTCCCCCGCTGCCGTGACAATGCCTGTTGGAACCAGATGCCCTGCAGAAATGCACCCGCGTGCCGGCGGCCACCGGGGCAGAGTCAGAGCGACCCCAGGGAAGCTCCAACCCTGGGGTGATGGTGAGCACCCCCTCGGGAAAAGGCACCCCCGAGCCCAGCCCAGCCACCACATCCCAAGGCGGGGGCACCCCCTGGGTTCCAGCCTGCCCTGCAGCCAAGCGTGGAGGGGACCGGGTTTGTCCTTCCCAGGGACGAGCAGGGGGAGACGGCCGCGGGCCCCGTCCGTCCCAGCCCTCATCTGTCCACACCAGCAAGCAGAGCCAAGAGACTCGTCCTCCTCTCCACAGCCCCAAGCAGTCAAAATAGCACAAAACCTCCCAGCCTGAAGTAGTCCAAGGGAGAACTGGCTCTCCCCACAAGAGAGGTGGCCTCTGCAGGAGTGCTGCAGCTCAGGAGCTATTATCAGCCCTGCCTCGGGCTGATCAGATAATTGCAGCCTTAACGGCAGGAGTAGGCAGAACAGGATGGAGCTGCACAGCTTGCGTCAGGCGCGGACGGATCCTTCGGGTCTCACCTTCAGCTGCCAGACGGAGCTGCCGTCAGGGCCGCAGACGCGGGGGTCTGCACAAGCCCACTTAGGGAGCAAGGGGAGAAGTTCTGTCCTCGGAGCACCCGCCCGAGGTGCCCAGGACACACCGTCTGGGCTGGGTGCAGCGAGAGCCAGCGGACACCGGTGCAGGACACTGTGAGGCCTGGGGTCAGGATGCTGGGGCCCCTCTGGAGAGGGAGCGGCGCTGAGGGCCGTGGGGCTGGGCAGCAGCAGAGAGGCATGAAATGCTGGGGCTTCGACCCCAAGCCCCTCATTAAGGCTGACATGTGGGTGATTCCTACAGCCCTTCCCAAAGGGGGGTGAGTTTCCCTTTAGGCTTCCCTCCAGGGTGCGGGGCCTTGCAGACAGAGCCATGGGGTAAAGGAGCCTCGGGTGTCCCACATTAAGTAACCAAGGGTCAGGTGTCCCACGTAGGGATAAAAGCTGGGACCCCTTGCAGGCAGGGGCAGTGTCTGTGTTAGATGCCCTGTGCAGAGTTCCCTGCTGGGGAAGGACCTCCCGCCTCCCTGGGACTGGGCTCCACTCAGGTCTGGCTTTTGTAAACGTGGGCTCCGTAGAGATTCATGATGGGGCTTCTTTGGTCTTAGGTGTTTGGCTGGTTGCCCTGGTTGTCTCCCATCCCTTCTATGGGAGACTCTATTTCACTGTTTATTGCTCCAGTTGCTGGTCGTGCGGTGTCGTTGGGGTCGTTGGGATTGATGTCGATTATGTATAACCTGATAGGCTTGTTTGTACCCCCAGTGCTCACCCCTGTACTGACCCTTCTGTGTCCAGTACAATCTGGTTATTGGTTCATCTTTATGCTGGCTGTGTCCTTTGTGCTAGGCCTGGTAACTGGCAAAACAGGGCAGCACGAGGCCGGGTGCTTGGCCCGGGGCTGGGAGGGGGACAGGACAGGACCCTGCTGGCTCACAAGCCTGCAGTGGTGCTTCCCAGGGTCAGGGCCAAGGTTAGGGCCTCTTGAGTCACAAATGTCTTTATCGCAACATAATGGGGGGGGGGGGGCAGTTTCTTCCACGGCTGTTTACAAACTTGAACAAAGTTTCAGCACCCCCGGGCGGCTGCCAGGAGCAGACACAGACTGTCACGCGGTGCTCGGCAGCTTCACCACGCAGTGGACAACCGAGCTCAGCCCTTGCTGAGACACTCCCCCCTGAGTCAGGAGAGACCTCGAATGACTGTCTCCATTGCCCCCCCGTCCCTCCAGACCAGAGGTGAACCTGCATCTCCCTGCCCCATTTCCCTGCTCATCTCTTCCAGGATGATGAAGGGGTCTGGGCTGGCCAGGTAGGTGACCCCACCGGAAAGCTGCCCCATATGCCCGGTCCCCCTTCGCTGGGGCTTCTCCAGCTCAGCTGCACGCCCCAAAGCATGGGCACAGACACACCACAGGGACTTTGCTGTGCCAAAGGACATTCTCCGTTTTCTTCTCGAGTCCCTTCCTGACAATTCCCAACCTTGAGTGAGCGTTCCCTGATCGGTGCCAGCACGGAGCTGACAATCCCAGAGCACTGTCCGTTATAGTCCCAGGTCTCACCCATCAGCACGTTGGTCAGCTCGGAGCACATCAACATGCATTTTAAGTTAAGGGATTTCACACTTTTAAGACCATTTTCTGATTTTCACCTCCATGCCAAGTAATTTCACCTGGGCACTCTCTCCCCCAGCAAAACACTTTGTTGGTGACATGAGAGAAACCCCATCACTGTAACGGCTGCAGAACAGCAGCGCTGGTAGCAAGCATCGAGGAGGAGAAGTGAGGGCGAGGAGAAGACCTGGCTGACACCATGCTCGGGAGAGGTGACACCACGGGCTGCCATGAGGCTGAGCACAAAGCCACGCTCAGAAATGCCAAACACAAGCTGCACTGACAAAACAGGCAAATTTAAAGTTGGGAAGCAATGCCCAAAAATGACCTAGGGGAGATCAACGAGAATCCACCCTGATGCCACCCCACGCTGATGCCATGTGTTCCCCTCTTGGCCACCCCCACAGAGCCACTGCCAAGCCAGCAAGAGGTGACAGATCTCCGAGCACAGGTATTCCCACCCAGGAGAGGCGGGAGCAGAGGGAAGGTCCCTGAAGGATTGAGTCCCACTACTGCACAACACCGCAGCCCACTACAGAGCAGGGCTGCAGCACCCAGACCCGCCTGAGACTCCAGCAATCCCCGAGGAAGGGCCAGGGGGCTTCCGAGGAGGACATGGCCCTAAAGAAAACAGCAGAGATCAGTCACACAGAATCGTTCAGGCTGGAAAAGACAGGGGATCATTGAGCCCAACCATAGATCTGCCAGAGAGCTTTGGTCTCTCCTGCTCTCTCTAACAGTTAAAGTTAATAGCAACCAGAAGAGTGATTTCCACAGGGAGAGGAGCTGCTTGGCAGCCGAGATCCCATGGCAGAATTTGGCTGTTTCCAGGAGAAAGTGTGGTCAGACCTGCAAACCTGGCAGCAGCATCCACAGGGGCAAACTGCTGAGTCTGGGCCTTATGTTCAGTTTTGGGCCCCTCACCCCAAAAAGGCCATTGAATGACTCGAGCGTGGCCAGAGAAGGGCAACGGAGCTGGGGCAGGGTCTGGAGCACAGGTCTGCTGGGGAGCGGCTGGGGGAACTGGGGGGGTTCAGTCTGGAGCAGAGGAGGCTGAGGGGAGACCTCCTGGCCCTCTGCAACTCCCTGCCAGGAGGGGGCAGAGAGGGGGGATGAGTCTCTGGAGCCAAGGCCCCAGCGCCAGGCCCCGAGGGAATGGCCTCAAGCTGCCCAGGGCAGGGTCAGGCTGGCTCTGAGGAAGGATTTCTGTGCAGAAGGGGCTGTTGGGCGTTGGAATGGGCTGCCCAGGGCAGGGGGGAGTCCCCGGGATCCCTGGAGGGGTTGAAGAGTCGGGCTGAGCCAGCGCTGAGGGATCTGGGGGAGTTGGGAACGGTCAGGGGGAGGGTCACGGTTGGGCTGGAGGAGCTGCAAGGGCTTTTCCAACTGAGACGATTCTGTGATTCAGCTTCCTGCAGGCTGCTCCTGAGTCCTCGCCCCAGACTGAGGGATCCTGCCCCAAAGCCACAGCAGCACAACAGTACGTAAGGAAATGGAATCGTGGAGCCATCAAATGCCAGGTTGGAAGGGGCCTCATGCATCAGCTGGTCCAACCTTTCCTGGCAAAAACACAGACTAGCCAAGCTGGCCCAGTACCCTGTCCAGCTGAACCTAAAAACCATCCAATACTGGGGAATCCCCTGGTTTCCCTGGGGAGATTATTCCAGTGGCTGATTGTTCTCATTGTAAAAACTTTCCTCTCATGTCCAGTCAGAATCTCCCCTGGAGGAACTCATACCCATCACCCCTCACCTTTCCAGGGGACTCCTTGTACAAAGGGAGACTCCACCTGCTTTGTACCCACCCTGTAAGTGCTGGAACATGGTGCTAAGGTCTCCCAGAGCCTTCTCTTCTCAGGGCTGAACAAACCCAGCTCTCCCAGCCTGTCCTCACAGGGCGGCCCAGGCCCCAGTCATCCCTGTATCCCTCCTCTGGGCCCTCTCCAGCCTGGCCGCAGCTTTTTTGCATAGCAGGGACCTGGCTGGCCTCAGCTGGACCCCAGGCGTGGGCTTTGTCCTGCAGGCAGATCCTTCCCCTCTGCACTGGATGGAGGCTGCTCTGCCGGGATGCATTTGCAGGAATTATTTCCTGCAGAGCTGCAGGAGGTGCTGCAGAGGGCAGAACCCACCCAGGAGGATGAGCAGCGGTGGGTAACACTGCAGCGTGTGGGGCTGCTGCAGCAGAGTCTCTAGAGCCATGGCACCGTGGTGGAAACTGGAGTCAGTGTGGGACAGCCCCCCCTCCTCTCTGTGAGGATAGCTGTCGTCATGGTCTTCAAACTACTCTTTTTTTAGATTAGTTTATAAGGGATTATGTAAGAATGTCACAAAATAATGCAGAGCAGGAGCTGCCACCGCGCATCCTGGCCCACAGACAAAGTCACTTCTGCAGGACCACGGGTGCAGAGTGTGGCCCCAGCCCCACCCCTGGCACCACCCCAGCTCCCACCTCCCCCCGCCGAGCGTCTCCTCAGAGGGCCCGGGGCTCCAGCGCCTTCTCCCTTCAGTTCTGGCCCCCGGCACCGTCACACTGGCAGCTGCAGGGCCTTGACACCGGTAAAGGACACAGCCATGCCTGCGGGGCCCCCAGTGCGAAAGGCACCGTTTCTGCTTCCCCCCGGTGCCCCTGTGCCCCCACAGGGAGCCCCAGGATGGGGACGAGCCCCAGGAGCCCTCCTGAGACCCTCCTCTCTGGGCTTTGGCACAGGCACAGCCGGGAGAGCACTTGCCCAGCGGCACCAAGGTGCTGACCCAAACCCGTGCCGCAGCACCCAGCCCCAGTGCGATGTGGGGTTTTGTGTGCTGGGGTGGGGGTCCCTGGGAGGGCGAGGCACCACACAGGGCACGCAGGGCAGCCGGTGTCACCCCAGCATGGGGACAGCTGGTGTCACCTGGCACAGGCACAGCCGGCACCACCCATCCCACCACGCGCCAGAGCCGAGTCCTCCCGCAGCACCGGCCCCGCTGTACCTGGGAGAGCAGCGTGGGACCCTCCAGCGGGGACTTCATCAGCTGGTTCAGGGAGAGGAAGAACCGCTGCAGCGAGCACTGGAACTCGGCTGTCTCCTTCCCCTCGTAGAGCCTGCAACAGGCAGAGTCACCGCGTGGCACCACAACCACCCCGCACCGCCCGCGCAGGCTCCGACAGGGCGTCACCTGGGATCCCAGTTAATTACTCTCCTCAGTGACCGTTTTTCACAGCTGGGTCTAGAAGCAAGCCCCAGCACGGCCACTGCCCCAGGGCCAGCCAGACTCAGTGCTCCAATTGTGCAGAATTACCTGTATTAAAGACCTCTATCTGCTGCCTTACTTGTATACACCCCTTATACATACTTACATATATACTCTTTTTAAAAAAAAATAGATTCTTTTACATGATTTTACACATCCAAGCCCTCTCAAAGGAGGTGAGCCTCCTCCCACCTGAGCAGTAAACTTCCTGCACCCTCCAGCCTCAATACAACCTGCGTGACCAGTCGCAGAACAAACCAAACCCTTGGGGGATTTCAGCCATGAGAGGTGCAAAACTGCCAGAAGGTTTCACAGCTGCCAGTCAAGTGCAGAATCAGAAGAATATAGTGACTGCAGTAACTCCTTGTGAGACACGGGTGGTATTGGAGCCGATTCACCCCGGCCAGGGGACAGCGCCGTGAGCTCTGCTGGGGAATGGCCGCACGCACAGATTTGGGGAATGAGGGGTAAAACCCAGACAGACGCGTCCTCCAGCCCAACCTGGCCCCTGCACACCGACTGCCACCGCCGCAGGACGACCTGTTCGGCTTTTAATTGTGTAATGGTTTCTAATTGTGCGTACAGCAGCAGAACAAACAAGATCTGTCATTTTTTGCTTACCAGCTGTATTTACTGAGGCTGGTTTTTGTAAAAACTTTGTTGCTTTGTTTTCTAAAATTACAGTTGGATAGTTCCCCGTTCAAACTCATCCCTCCTGTCCGGTAAAGGAACCCCAGGGCACACGTGGAGGCTCGGAGCTTTGCGGGTGGGAAGGAGCCCCTTGGTCTGCCCGCGGCGCCTCAGATGAGCTCAGACAAACGCGTCAGCCGAGCAGCGGCTGCTTTACAGCCCTTCGCCGTCCCCCACGCCAAGACAAAGCTCAGGCTGACCCAAGAAGGGTCCTGCACGTTAAAAGTTACTGCAGAGTGAGTGCCCACCTCCCCGGGGCCCTGCCTGGCCCAAGGCCCCACCACAGCCCGGGAAATTTAACAGGGTCTGTGTGTGTCAAAATCAGCAAAAGGACGTGAGAGAGCTTTTACTCTCACAGCAACGATACTGTGCAATGATCCTCATTTCTTAGAGATTTGTTTGATGCACCTACCCACAACTGACTGGCGTGGATTTTCAAGCTCATCTCACGTCTTGCCTACAAAATTCTGCATTTTTACCTTAAAGAGGGCACGCACGAATACCATATGCTATTTTAACAATCCCAAGGCATATCATCAACCCCGATTTCTGAACTCTTGAGTGTGTAACGACTCAAAGCAGAGCGGTATAAAGCAGTGGGCGTGTGCAGCTCACTCAAGGCAAGATCAGGGCAGACACAGTCTTTAATTTAACGCTGACCCGTTGGGTTGGAGGATTTCATCAACGCGAAGCCCGCTCCCCGGGCCCAACACCTCTTGGGTGTAAAGACACCGGGCGCAATCCCGCCTCGGTCCCTGCAGCGCCCGGCTCCGGCACGCAGCCGAGCTCGAGAACGGCACCGAAATCCTCCGAGTGCTGTCAGCGAAGCGGCAGGAAAAACTGTCCGGCCACCAGCTCAGAAAGCAAACTGGCACAGACTGACTGCGGTAAAACCTGTGTGGGAGGGGATTTACCCGGGGGGGTCGGCGCGGTCCTGGGGAGGGCTGTGCTGCCTGAACCCTCTGCACCTCAGACCTCGGTGGGGCCGGCAGCCCTTGGGGACCCCAGCAAAGTCCCTGCGGGACGGGGCCGGTGGGGACACCCAGCAGCTGTGGGGTCACTGGCTGGAGGGCAGAGGGTAGGCAGGGGCCAGTGCTCGCGGGGCTGCCCCGGGGACACAGGAAGGAACAAGCGGGGCACGGTGGAGCCCACGGTGCTGCCGGAGCGGGGGGCTGACTGCAGGAACCGGGCGGCTGCGGAGGGGTGCTGGCGAGGGCAAGTGACCCCGGCTCCCCCTGTGCCAGCCAGAGAGGACGCCCCCCGCGGGGCGGACCCCGGGGTTACGACAAACACTTTAAGGAAACCTTCACCCCCCTCGGTGGCAACTGAAAAGCAGAAGCAGACAGAGGAACTGGCAGGGAGGAAGCAGCGAGGGGGGACCACGTCACCGTGTGCCAAGGGGCTGCGAGGGGACGTGGGGGGACGATGGGAGGGGACGGGAGAGGTCCCCGATGTCAGGAAGGGTGGAGGGGCCCCTCCAGCCCCACCCCAGGCAGCGCCGTGCGTGGGGAGCCGAAGGGGAGCGTGGCTGGAGAAGCAGCACAGCCTCTCCCTGCAGAAAAGCACGTTTTGGGCACAGAGCCCCCACGGGCAGTGCCAGGATCTAGCTCCTTCCCGGGCCAAGGGGGTCAGGGAGCCCCTTCCCCACACAGTGGCCACGGAGCTGCCCGAGGGTCTCGGGCAATGAACCACCAGCCAGGCCCCGCTCTGACCATCCTCGCAGCAACCTGGGATCCTCGTACAAGCTACTTGCACTGCTCATCCGATTCCAGCAGCAGCACACATAATCAAATAGATACAACAATCTGCAGTAACTTATTATAATTACAATCTAATTTCTTTAAATTATAGACTGTGTACAAATTGTAGCACCGTTTAAAGTATTTAGAAGATCTGAGGAGTCCGTGTTACTGCACTGTTAAGATCACTAAGATAAAGGGAAGATGAATAAAAACACTAAATGTCTTCAGGGATGTCCTTCATTCCAATGCAAACTAATTCACAGGGCTGTTTGCAAATGCTCCATATAATTAATTTTCTCTGCCAGAAGCTCTATAAGCTGGGGAATTTGCTCTGTATTTTCATGAATGAGGAGGAGGTCGGTGCCCTGGGGCAGCTGCCCAGCCAGGAACGAGACCCTGGGCAGGGCGGGCGAGGAAGGACAGAGGGGACCCGCAAGCGGCACAGGGAGCACCCGCCTGGCACAGAGCGGGACAGAGCGGGGCCACGTGAGGGCCGAGAGCCCCCGCGGGCGCCGGGACCCCGCGCGGCGCCTCACCTCCCGCGCTGCCTCCGCGCGCTTCAGCTTTCGGCGCCGCGTACTTGGAACGAAAGAGGAACGTCACTTGCTTTTCTGGTAACTCTAAGGGGCCATTTCCAGTTCTCCACCTCAGCTTGGCAGCGCAGACGGGCTCACCCACGCCTGCCCAGGGGAGGCTTGTTTGTCCCATAGCACAGATGAGGACGGGAACCCCGAGCCCATGGGAACGAACAAAACCCGGTCCCAGGAGGACTCTGGAGGTGGCTGGGGGCGACTTTGACCTTCTCCTCAGCAGCAACAAGGAGGTGTCGAGGGTCCCAGCCCCTTCCACTGCTTATTACAGGGTGACAGGAGGGTTTGGGTGGGAAAAGACCTTGAAGATCATCCAGTCTCACTCCCCTGCCATGGGGGCACCTTCCACTAGCCCGGGTTGCCCAAAGCCCCGTCCAACCTGGCCTTGAACCCTTCCAGGGAGGGGGCAGCCACAGCTTCTCTGGGCAGCCTGTGCCAGGGCCTCACCCCCCCTCACAGGGAACAATTTCTGCCTTAGATCTAACCTAAATCTCTCCTCTTCCAGTTTAAAACCATTACCCCTCATCCTCTCACTACAGGACAAGCCAGAAGTCTCTCTCTTTCTTACAGCCCCCCTCAGAGCTGGTGCCTCAGGCAGGACGTGGCTGCAGGCCCCTCCACGTGGTGTTTGCATTCGCGGGCCACAAAGCAGCCGTGCATTTCTCAGTGCAAAGCAACGGGGGCTGCGGGGGCGCAGCATGGGCTCCGCGCCAGCCCAGGGCTCGTGGGCAACCCCGCAGCCACGGCGCCAGAGCCGCTCTCACCTACAGCGTGGCTCCCGGTCGGACGAACCGGTGGCAATTGGCCTGATGGCAGCAAACCGCTGGCCTGCTCCATGCTATCGCCACCAACACGCTTTGCAAACGCTGGGAAACGTGGAGAGCGCTTTGTGTGACGGCGCCCGTCTTGCCACGGTGGGAGCTCTCCACACCCAGATGCAGCACTGCCTCCCTCCCTCTGCGCCAGACCACGACGGCTCCGGCACCAACCAGAGCACAACCTCCAGCAGAAATCTGCTGGAAACCTCGGGGGGGGAGCGCAGTGGCAGAGGGGAGCCTGGCTGGGGACCGGCCCGTGCAGCAGCATGTCTGCAGCGTGCCAGGAGCCACGGGTGCCACCCCTGGGCGCTGCACCCAAACCAAGCAGCCAGTGCCACATCCTTGGGGCCAGCAGTCGGCACAACAGGGGTCGGCACAACACGGCTCCCATGGTGCAGGGACCCCTGGGGGGCCCTTTCCTTTCCTCCCTCCCGCAGACCCCATCCCCAGGGGTGCTGCTGCAACAGCCTGGCAGAGCGCAGCGCCCGGTGCAGTGGGATCAATCGCTGGCACTTACTGGGCAAAGAGGTGCCGGGAGCGGACGATGAACTTGAAGATGTACTCCAAGGCCTTGAAGGTGCGCATGAGTGGCTCGCAGGGCTCGCCATGGCTCGCGTGGTCCACGTACTGCGTCAGCACCGAGATCAGCTTCCTGCAGGATGGGGACGCACGTGGCCGGGGCTCGGCAGGGTGCCAGGCAGCCACGGAGCCATGCCGTGCTGCCCAGGCGCCGGCCCCAGCCCCCCCGTGCCCACTGGGTACCCACTTGTAGGCGAGCGTGGCGCTGAAGTGCTGGCGGATGTAGGCCTCCAGGACGGTGTTGAAATGCTGGAACTTCTTGTCGGCCACCAGTCCCACAATGAAAACCTGGGGGGAGCGGGCAGCGGGCATGGCTCAGCGTGGGCAGCGGGACGCCGGGTGCCCGCAGCAGCAGCCAGAGCAGCATTGACCCCTCGTGGGGGCTGCCGGGGCCACCAAAGCCCCCGCCCGCCTGCCCAGCCTGCCGGGACAGACAGACCTCCAAGGCGGGAAGCCCGAATTGAGCCCTGAGCCCAGCGGCCGCAGGACTCTTTGTGGCCAGCCTGCGCAGGGCTCGCAGCCCGGGTGTGCCACAAGAGCTGCCCCGACCCCAGCTCTGCCCCAGGCCCGTCACCAGGGTCACTCTTGTCTCAGAGTAGGAGAAATGCCCTTGAATCTCGCTGGAACTGTCCCCTGGAGGTGGTCCCTGCTCCATGCTGGGTCAGCACGGCTCTGAGCATGGCTGGTCTGGCCAGATCAGTAAAGCCCCATCTCGAACCCTCCCCAGTCTGACCTGGGCCCATCCTTCACTGTCAGAGGGCTCAGAGTCATGCTCAGTGCTCGCAGGGAAGCAGGTCCTGCTTACCAGGGCATCAAAGACAAGTGTGTCATAGACATCTGTGTCTGAATTCTCCATCATGATGGAGAACAAGGCATCCAACGTGTCCTGGAGGAACTGCGGGAGACAAAAGCACTGTGAGGGCTCGAGCGTTAAGTCCCAGCATTGCCCCAGACCCACCTCTGGGCACAGGAGTGCCCTGTCCAGGCACAGAGCTCCTGTGCCCCTCCTCAGCCTTCCTCCACCTGGGCAAACGGCCCTTTGCCATGACACGACTCCCCAGCCTGGCCTGTCCCCCGGCACTGACCCTCCTGCTGCTCGCTTCCCCCAGCAGCCCCCACAGCTGCAGCAGCCCCAGTGGGGCTCCCCAGGGCCAGCAGGGCAATAGCCACAGGCAGAGGCAGCATCTCTTCCCCTGGGCAAGAGACGCTGAGGCCGTGCAGGGTGCTCCCAGTGCTCCCAGTCCAGCAGCTCCCCCCTCTCCAGCAGCTGCTCCTGGGCCAGGCTGCCAGGACATCCCAGTGCTTCCACATCCTGCTGCTCCCCCCCCCGGAACAGCCGCCAGGGACACGCCGGGATGTGAGCGCTGGGGCAGGGGAGGGGGGAGGCGGGAGGGAGGGTCCCGGCCATACCTTGATGACCTCCCCTCCGTCCACGTTCATCAGCTTCTGGAGGTTCCCAGCGAGGAGGCTGGGCTTGGAGCGCCACTTCAGCAGCCCCAGCAGGTTGACTGGGTGGGAGGAAGGAGGTCAGACGCGCTCCCTTGCTGTCAGCCCCCAACAGCACCAACCCCCAGCTGCCCCGTCCCACCCACACTGCCCGGAGGGGTCCCAGCCCAGGGACACGGTGCCCCTCGCTGCTGGGCCCGCACCGGGGCAGCCACAGGGCGAGCGCCCGTCATGCCTGACCTCCATCCTGCGCCTGCATGGGCAGAATCACAGAGTCCCAGAATCATCCGGGTTGGAAAAGCCCTTGCAGCTCCTCCAGCCCAACCATGACCCTCCCCCTGACCGTTCCCAACTCCCCCAGATCCCTCAGCGCTGGCTCAGCCCGACTCTTCAACCCCTCCAGGGATCCCGGGGACTCCCCCCTGCCCTGGGCAGCCCATTCCAACGCCCAACAGCCCCTTCTGCACAGAAATCCTTCCTCAGAGCCAGCCTGACCCTGCCCTGGGCAGCTTGAGGCCATTCCCTCGGGGCCTGGCGCTGGGGCCTTGGCTCCAGAGACTCATCCCCCCTCTCTGCCCCCTCCTGGCAGGGAGTTGCAGAGGGCCAGGAGGTCTCCCCTCAGCCTCCTCTGCTCCAGGCTGAACCCCCCCAGTTCCCCCAGCCGCTCCCCAGCAGACCTGTGCTCCAGACCCTGCCCCAGCTTCCTGAATGGAAGGTTGTGACTGCGGGAGCTGTAATTGTGCTGCAGGAAGGGAACTAACAGAGGAGCAGCAGCCCTGGGCCCTGCCCGCAACGACCCCGGCAGCGACGCTGCGTCGCCGCGCTGCACCCCCAGGCTGTGCGGCTGCGGTGCCCACGCCCTGAGCCCCACGTCAGGGCCGCAGTTTCCCCACCTGCACCACTGCACCCCTGCAAAAGGACGAAGCATTGCCTTCTGCCAGCCTCGCCGAGGGAATGCGGCCCCCTCGCTGCCACTCGCCTCCCAAGGCTCCCCCCCAGCCGGAGGCTGCCAAGGGCACAAGCCCCCCCTGCCACAGGCTGCTCCCTGCCAGCCCCACACTCCCCACACGCTCCTGGGGGCTCGGGGAGCGGCGTGACAGCCCCCAGTGCTCACCAGCACCTCGTCACCTCTTTGTCCTGCTGCCTCCAAAAATGAGGGGAGGGTCCCGGTGTCCCTCAAACCAGGCAAAATCCATCTGCAAGTGCAGACGTGCCTGTGCCGAGGGGGATGCTCGCGGCTGCCCTGCAGAGCCCCCCAGGGCTGGAGGCTCACACCGGCTGACAGAGGATGGGGCTTGAGAACAAGGAGTCCCAATTCCCACCCAGATTTCAAAGGCCCCAAGGAAGGTCACGGAACCCACGACATTCCCAGAGCGGAGGCAGCGGCTCAGTCCCCCCCGGTGCAGATTAAGGACCATCTGCAAGGGTCTGCAGCAGCCAAGAAACGGCTATAACTACCCCCAGCCTGGCAGCTCCACACCCCGAGGAGGTGGGAGAGGGCTATAAACACTTGCAGCCTGGTATTGGTTGCTCTCTTTTCCCCTCGCCTTGGAAAACTAATCTGCTGCTAACTCAGGAGGGCTCAGGAGACAGATAAGCCAAAAGACAATCTTAATAAAAAATAGAAAGAAAATGAGAAACTCTCCGAGTTAAGCTACAGACCCAGCAACAGGCAAACAGAGCCTGCGGGAAACCTCATCCCACGCAGGGCACTGCAGCAGCGGTGCCCTGGGCCGAGGACAACGAGCTCCACTTGCCAGGGTGGCCAGCGGGCAGCACTGTCCCAGCCGCAGGCGCTCCCACTCACCACCACCCCTCCGGGACCCCTCCAGGACCCCCCCAGGACCAAGGGACACGAGCTGCCTTCACTGCAGGGGTTTAGGGGGGAGGGAGGGCAGGTCCCGTTCCCTGACCGGTGGACAAACGCCTCCGCTCCGCCCCGGCACGGCCTCCCGGTGCTGCCATAGTGGCTGGAGAGCCAGTGGCCAGGTGTGGTGAGGGGAGAGCGCCGGTGGGGAGGGGCACAGCAGAGCTGGACTCACCGTTCTGGGTCAGCTTCGTGGAGCAGACGAGCGTCGAGATTTGGAAGCTGTCCCGGGCAGACACGGTTAAGCCGGATGAGCCCCCGCTCACGCGGAAGGAGGAGCCGGAGAGGAGCTTCGTCTCGGGCAGGTTCCTCGTGGAGGGCAGGGTCAGGTACGCGCCGGCATCCTCCAGCTTCCTGCTGTCGCCCTGCGAGGCAGAGCGCGGCTTGCCCGGGAGCCCCCTGGCCAGCGCTGGCCCATGGGCTCAGGTCTGACCCCAGGCCAAGTCCCGGGGGGGGACACTTTGCTGTGCGGGGCCCGGAGGTCCGTGGAGCCGCGCACAGGTGACGGTGGCTCCGGCCCAGCAGCAGCCTCCAGGCTGGGCAGGGGGGCGGGAGCGGGCGCAGGGGAATCGGTGCCTGCGGTGCAGAGCCCGGTGCGGGCAGCACGGCGCAGCGCCGGTGGCAACTTCAACAGAGCGTCCAAGGGAGCGGCTCCCCGCAGGGACCCGTGCTCAGAGAGACACCGAATCCCGGGCAGTGCTGCCCAGGGAGGCCACGACGACTGGCAGGAGGGCAAGCATGGGGGAGGCCATGACACGGAGGAGCCTGGGGCCAGGCAGCAGCACGCGGGAGTGAAACACGCCTGAGATGGGGCGTGGGGACGGACATGCAGCAGGACAGGCAGCGCGGCCCCGCATCACCATCACCAGCCAGCGGGACGCTCCCAGCCCGAATGGGCACACGAGGGTCCCTCTGCACAAAACAGCCTATTTCTTTGTGTCCCCTACTCAAGTTGAAGAATAAAGACAACGTTACATCTAGGAGGACTCACTGGGCCAGATTTCTGAATGCTCCTCCATGCTCGTTTGCAAGACTGGGACGTGGGGGCTGGCCAGAGCCCACCAGCACCCGCCTACAGCGTGGCAACAGGGCAGTTACCCTTCCCCGCCTGCAACCTTGCATAATAAAATTCTTCCTGCTGGAAGTCAGAGTAAGATCACAAAATTGTTGTTGGCTTTTCTCTCCTCCAAGCACACCCCCGGCGGGCAGCTGCATGGTAGGAGGCACTGCACTTCCTCCAGGGCAGCAGAGCCCTCGTAGGGTAAAATTGTTTAATTTCAGACCTTTCTCAACCAGCATGAGATCAAGAGGTCTGAGGAGCTAAAAGCATATAATTCACATTCCTCTGGCAAACAAAGATAAAAATGCGAAATAGGTTCTGACTCCCAGAATCAAGCCCCGGTGTTTGCCGGGAAGAGCAGGAGTCAGGCGGGGAGAAGACAAAGCGGAGCAGCAGCTCTCGCTGGCCCTGGGGCAGAGGGACGTGACGGTTCAGTGAGGGCAGCAACAACCCTTCAAGGAGAAAACCCGGCCGGGAGGGAGACGTGCGGGGTTTGATCTCGCCGCCCCAGCCAGCACCAGCAGGTCCCGAGGGCGCGGGAGCACCGGTTGCGGGGGGGACAGTCCCCGAGAGGCAGGGACTGCGTCCGCAGCTCTGCAGGCCAGGGCAGCAGTTAAAGAATTTGGGTGTTTTGCCCAAAAAGAACAGGGATGAGGGACACGAGAACAATTTCAAGAACGTAGGAGCTGGGGGGGAAGCAAAGAGCAGCCAGGGCCTGTCCCCCCAGGCTGGGCAGGGCACCGCGGGCTCCCTGCAGGAGGGACGTCGGGCATCATGAGGGCGATAGATGAGGAACTGTAACGGTGGCGCCAGGACAGACAGACGGACTGACAGGTGGGAGCAAGCCTGTCCCGGCATCAGAAGTGTCCCTGAGCAAGGATGGCTGGGGGGGCTGGTCCTGCCGCGGCACAGGATGGGGCGGGAGGTGGATCTGCAGGTCCCACAAAGGTGCAGGGAAGGGAGCTGGGTCTGCCTCGGGCACTGCGGTCACAGCGCCATAACAGCGGGGAAATTCGGGGAACCTGCAGTTAAACCCCCGAGTGGGGCTGAGGTGGGGAGGGACCTCCCGGGGGGGCAGCGAGGAAAGCCAGCGTGTGCCCCCACGCTGAGCCCTGAGCTCAGCCCCACAGCAGGGGCCTGCTCACACCTCCCGCTCGAGGGGACACGGGGTGGGGGGCAGCGCTCATGGGGGGTTTCACACCCCGGCGGCAGAGCCAATGGCATTTTTTCCCAATGAACAGTGAATTTCCTCCTCACATGCTCTCCTCTGCTCTCTCAGAAGAAAAACCAGGCAGTTTTCAGCAGAAAAACGCTGCTGAGATCAGGTAAAGCACAGCACGTATCTTCAGGGGGATGTTCCCTCCCAAGTCAGATGAGTTTAAGTCACCTTTTCCTAAACAGCCCTTGTCACTCACAGGGGGGCAGCGCAGAGATCAGAGGTGCGTGTGGGGGGAGCCGTGACAGGAGCCCCCGCCACCAAGGCCGGGAATGCCGGGAGGAGGGAGGGACTGGAAACCCTCCGGGGGACTCTGGGCACGGCATCAGCAGGGCAGCTGCGGCAGGGACGGGGACCCCAGCCCCATGCAGGCAGCTGCCAAGAGCATCCTGCAGCCCCCCCGCCCCCCTGTACCTTGTACAGCACCAGGTCGTGCTCCCCGTCACGCAGCGTGGTGCCATCAGGCCGCATCAGCTTCACGAAGGCCATGGAGAAAATCCGCTCGCTTTTGTCTTTGGCTGGGAGAGAGAAACGGGGCGAGGTGAAGGCGAGGATGGGCTGCGCAGGCAGGGAAAGGGCAGAGTGGCCGGGGGCTCCAGCCCACCCGGTGGCCAGGCAGCCTGGGGAGGGGGCTGCCAGGAAACGGCATTTCCCTCCCTGGAGCCCGCAGGCGGGGAGACCCCGGGGCACTGCTCCTGCCACCATTTGGGAACCTCAGAGGGGTGAGAGGGGCGAGACGGCAGCGAGGGGCCAACGGGCCCCCGTGTGTGCTGCCCAGGCAGGCGGCCATCGGCTGCCTCTGCGGGAACGAGGTGGGCTTGGAGCAGGCAGGGCTCGGGGCAGGGCTTGGGGCAGGCAGGATCAGCGGCCGAGCAGCAGCCTCAGCCACAGGCCTCCACAGTAGCCCCAGGGAAGGGTCCCGCAGCCGCAGGACGTGCCACGCCGCGTGCCCGGGCACAGCCCACCCCAAAGCCAGGGGACACAGAGAGGGTGCCCGAGCACAGGCCCCGGGGTGCTCGAGGCCACACTCTGAACGCCAGCGGAGGAGGAGGGGAGAGGGGAGGTGCTCACAGTCGCTGGAGGAGCGGTGCCGGAAGGTGAACCTCAGGTGGGTCTTGTGGACGTCTTCGATGGGAACAGCAATCTGAGAGAGAGGACGTGTGCCCCGTGAGCAGGGGAGGGATGGGCTGAGCGAGGGGCTGGCCGGGACCCCTCGTGCTTGGGCAAAGCCTGTGCTGAACAGCGGTCCCTGAAACCCAGAGCCACGGGCTTTGCTTCCAACCAGCGAGGCTGAAGTGGGGAGGTGACAGTCCCTGTGCTCGGCACTGGGGAGGCCACACCTGGAGGTTGTGTCCAGGTTTGGGCACCTCAGTCCCAGAGAGATCTCGAGGGGCTGGAGCGAGGGCAGAGGAGGGCAACGAGGCTGGGGAAGGGCTGGAGAATCAATCCTGTGAGGAGGCAGGGCAGGAGCTGGGAGTGTTCAGTGTGAGGAGGAGGAGGCTGAGGGGAGCCCTCATCCCTCTCTGCAGCTCCTGCCAGGACATTGCAGAGAGGCTGGGGCTGGGCTCTGCTCCCAGGGGATCAGGGACAGGACAAGAGGGAACGGCTGGAAACTGCCCCAGGGGAGGCTCAGGCTGGGCAGGAGGAGAAAATGTTTCGCAGCAAGAGTGGTCCGAGAGTGGAACAGGCTGCCCAGGGAGTGGCCGCAGCCCCCATGGCTGGTACAGACCTTTACCGTCTCCATCCAGCGCTGGTGCCGCTGCTGGTAGTAGACCACGGAGCGGTACTCGCTGGCTGGCCTGTCCCCCGCCCCGTGGTAGATGACATTCTGCAGAGAGGGCAGTGGCAGAAGAGACCAAATAAACTCGAAGGGCTGAGGAATTCTGCAGCCCCTGTTCACCTGGGCCAGCCCCGAGCGGTCCGGCCCCCCCAGCATGGTCACAGCTCGGCTTCCGCTGCCCCGCCAGAAGGGTGTTATCGGGGACAGAGGAGGTGCGGGCTGCGTCCCCAGACCAGCCCAGTGGGACCCTCAGCAGTTCACAGCCTCGGGGGCCAGGCAAGAACTGAATTGGGAATAAAAGCAAACACCCGGTGAGAGAGACGAGGCAACAGCCAGTCCTGGGGCGCGGGGAGCTGGGTCTGAGCCTCCACCCACCCTCCTCGCAACCCCCCAGCACGTCCTGCCTCTCCTGGGGGTGGAGAGCGGGGACACCCCATACCTGGGGGGGCCCAGGGGCGGCGATCTTCCCTCTATCCCTTCCCACCACTTCCCCAGATCTTGATTCCCAAGGGCAGCTCCAGGGGCTCCCCAGCACCACAGTGGCACCGGCGCTGCCCGAGGTGGGTGACAGGGGGACAGTACCTGCACCACTCTGCCCGACTCGTCGCAGACGCACACCATCACCTCCACGTTCTTCTGCGTCTTCTTGCTGCCCTTGTCAAACTCGCCCTGCACCAACGTCAGGTAGATGTCGTTCCTGACGTCACCTGGGGGGGGACAGCCCCGTCAGCAAGGCCATGTCTGCAGTGAGGCACTCGCTAACCCTACGCTGGGACCCCCAAAGACCGCCGGGGTGGCCCAACCCACCCCCCTGCTTGCCTGGCATGATGACCTCCGGGTAGCCCAGCTTGCGTGCCACCACGGTGCTGCGGTCCACAAGGTGGGGATGGTCCTTCCGCACTTGGCTCAGGTCTCCCCAGAGCATCTTCAGGGACACCCAGAACCCTGCGGGGACAGAGCACGGGACATCGGGTGGGTGGTGGCTCCTGGTGACCCCCTACAGCTCCGATCTCTGTTACTGGCACAATCAGCACCCCGAGCCCCCGCCGCACCTGGACCAAACACACCCCATGGCCACGGCGGTTTTTCACCGAGTGACAGCACGCAAGAGCCTGAGGGAGGCAGCAGGAGGGGGCCTGGGGCTGGCCAGGGACCAGAGTGAACCCCCAGACTCTGCGAGGAGTGGCACGGGGGGGCTGCCCCAGCACAGGGGCTGGGAGCAGCCTGGGGACCCTGAGCACAAGCAGCAACCGCAGGAAAACGTGGGAAGGACCAGAGAGGGGTCTCACCCCGTCCCCCACCACGTACCACGGCACAGAGGGGGCACAGGGCAGGGGGGACGCAGGGGCTCTACCTTGTCCCTTGTGATTGATGTCCTTCCCCTCCACCGCTTTCCTGATCATGTTGTGAAGGAAGTCATTGTCAGCAGCCACCCTGCAAACACCAGAGCGGGGCGATTCGGGGGAGCTCCCTGCCAGGGACCTGCGGGGGCTGAGGGGCGGGATGGCTCCCACAGCAGTGCCGGGCCCCGGGGGTGCCCTGCAGGGCTGGGGGCAGATCCAGCACGGCCTCGCCACCTCCAAAACCTCACTGAGGCCCTGGTGACATTGTGTCCCGAGGATCCACGGTCCCTTTGCAAAGCCACATTTAACAGAAAAATCTTTTCTGTTTGATCCTGGCACCTCCTCCCCCCTCGCAGCCGCTGTCCCAGTGCCAGCCATGCCGCAGAGCACTGCCCCCTGCCCGCCCCCCCCGCGGGACTCACAGGTGCACGGGGATGAAGTGCTGCTTGTCCTCGTCGCTCTCACACTTCCCCTTGGTGATGTCCGTGATGTCCATCACTGTGGCAGCACAGAGGCGGCAGCGTGGGGTGGCTGCCCCGGGCAGCCCCGGCACCCAGTGCCAGGACCCTCCATGCCAAATCCTCCCAGGACCAGCCCCCCCGGAGAGTTTTGTCCCACCATGTCCCCAGCACTGACCCTGCTGCGCCCCGGCACATGCACAGGGATCTCCTCACACCCCACTGAGACCCCTCTGCCACCCCACAGCACCGATGGGCACGGGCTGGGACGTGGCACCCCGGCACAGCTCACCCATGAGAACGCTCCCGGGGGGGCCACGCCAGTGCCAGCAGCAGCCCCCGGCACAGGGAAGGGTCGGGGAACCCGCCCACCGTCAGGCTCTGCCCCCCTTGCCCTGCACCTCCCCGCCTGCCCCGGGGCTGAGCCGGGTGCTCGGGGCTGGCACCAGGCACCCCTGGGGGCCGGCAGGCAGAGATGGCGCGGCCACGGGCCGGATGGTCACCACAGGTGACCTCAGAGCTCCGGGGGAGCTTTGGGCCAAAATCAGCCACATCCAGACCCTCTCCATCAGCCAGGGAGAGAGCAGCACAGAGTGGCACCAGGACGGGCCCTCTGGGCCCCCCCAGGAACATGCTCAGCTTGGAGGGCAATTAGCCATCATGGTCATAATTCACCCGGTAATTTCTCTGTGGCTGAGGCCTTCGCAAGTGCTAATTAGCCAAGCGAAATCAATAATTTCCCAGCAAGCCTACGCAGTGGGGATCAATTCCCAGATCAGGACCAGGGGGCAAGGTGAGGAGGGGGAGCTCCCTGCTCCACTGGGGGGGCCAGGGCTGATCCCAGGGGCACCTCCGGCAACACTGGGCACCCCCCTGGGCACTGCAGCCACAGCCCTGGTAGGGTGGGGGGGCGGCAGGGGGAAGCCCTTTGCTCGGGCTGTCGTGGGAGCAGGGAGCCAAGGCCTTCCTGGCTGTCGGAGCGGCTGTGCCAGAGCCCCCCCCACCCTCCAGCATGGGCGGGACAGGCCCTGCGCCACCGTGGGGGGGTGGGTCTGGCTGGGGAGGGGGAGACGGGGCAGCGAGCTTGGGGGAGCGAGCACGGCTGTGCAGAGGCAAGAGAGGGTCCAGGGTCCGTGTGGGGGGCCGGGGGGCTGCCCCATGGCGCCCGGTGGCCGAGAGGTGGGTGCTGGTGCGGACGTTACTGAGGGGGGGTCTCCTCCCGGCACCCAGGGCAGAGCCTGCTCCCACCTGAGATGCCGAAGGGCCGCCGCAGGCCCGTGCTGAGCTTGCGGCTGTAGGTCTCCCGGAGGTCCATGCGTCCCACCCGGATGATCTGGCACACCAGGAAAAGCCTCTCCCGCTTCAGGTCTTTGCTGCCCAGGTCCTGGGGGGCCGCAGGGGCTGTGTGAGCGGGGGGTGCTGGCAGCACCGCGTGCCTCTGCCAGTGCTGGGGGACCGCGGGGTACCCGGGGCTGGCAGGAGGAGGGACCAGCGGGCTCAGAGACACGGTGGGTCCCTGCTCCCAGCACCCTGGTGCTGCTGTCAGGGGCCGGGGCATCCCCCCGCCGCTGTGCCCCACAGAGGGGCTGGGCCACTGGGCATGCAGCCCCACCACCCCAGGGAGCCCCGAGATGGAGGGACAGGGATGATGCTGGGGCTGGCGGAGACCAACACGCAGCCGAGGGTGCAGGTAGGTCTGACACATGTAGGGCCTGGTGGGGCGGCCACGCGCTCTGGCTCCAGGCACCCTGGGGGGGGTCAGGTCCCGCGGGCGCTGCCCCTGCGCCAGAACCTTCCTGCAGGGCTGTGGCACGGGGCTGCAGCGTGGGGCAGGGTCACGCCGCAGCACACAGGGACGGGACGGGGCAGGGTGGGAGGTGGGCGAGAGCAGGGGGAGCCGGACAGCAGGGGCTGGAAGTGCTGATGCTGCTCATTAGCATTGATTTTCCTGGCTCATCTGCATATCGACGGCTGTCCTGAGGGTCAGCTCAGCTCTGCTGGTGCAGCGGGAAAAACGCTGCATCAGCAGGCGCTGCCTGCGCCTCCTGCCAGCCACGGCAAGGGGTCGGGCAGGCGAGGGATGGGGCAGAGACCGGGGGCACGGGCACCCCGACAGCCCCAGCAACCCCCGACCTGGGAGGGGAGGCCTCAAGGGGCAGCGCCACAGCGGGGGAGTGGTGGGGATTCGGGCGCTGGCGGGCGGATGCGGGCTGCGGCGGGGCCTGGCGTGCTGCGGGATGAACCCGGAACGCTGCAGGGGCCGGGGGGGCAGCTCCGCAGGGGCGGGGCGGGGCGGGCTGGGCAGGAGAAGCAAGCAGCAATGCAGGAGGTGGCAGCAGCAGCATTGCTCCCGAGGGGGCTATGCTCACCGTGAAGATGACCTTGAGGTTGTTGAGCAGCTCGATGTCCTGCGGGACGCCCGTGCTGGCCCAGCGGATCACGTAGTTCTCGCTGCGAGGGGAAAGTGAGGGGTGAAGAGCCGGCGGCGGGGGCCGGGTGCCGGGAGGGAGAGCTGGAGCTCAGGCGCCCCGGCAGGGTGGCCGAGCAGAGGCTGCCAGCCAATGGCCCACGAGCAAACCCCACGAGGTGGGCTGGAGCGCTTTGGCCACGGGCAGGGCTCTGCCCTAGTGCCTGGCGCCCACCAGCTCCCACCGCGCAGACCCCTTGTCCGACCAGTGGCCCCAGTCGCAGCAGGCAGACTGGCCCAGCCTGGCCATCCCAGGGGCGGGGGGCTGCCAGCTGGCTTGGCCAGGCCGGGCGAGCAGTGAAGGTGTGAAGGGGCAGGGGCGGGCAGCAGGGCCCCACCTGATCATGCGCTGCTCGCCGGGGTCGTACAGCGCCATGAAGAGCTGCGCCTCCTCGCCGATGTTGCAGACGAAGTTGCGCACGCAGAGGTAGAGGCTGTGGGAGGGCGAAGCTGCCAGGCGGGCGCTGCAGCCCAGCGCGCTCTGCTGCGGGCTCTGCGGGGCACAAGGCGCTCAGCCCCACAGCCCGGCCCCATGGCTTGGCCTCACGGCTCAGCCGCACGTCCCAGCCCCTCAGCTTGGCCCCACAGCCCGGCCCTACGTCTCAGCCCCTCAGCTCGGCCCCATGGCTCAGCCCAATGGCTCAGCCCCCCGCACAGTGGGGTCGGTGCCGGCGCTCACCATCTCCTCCTGGATGCGCTGCGTGACGGTCTGCGCAGCCTTCCTGTGCGCCTGGAAGAGGCTGATGACACTGGTCCTGTCAGGGTCCAGGATGTTTTCGTCCTCATCCCGCACCACCAGGTCCAGTGCCAGGATCCTGCAGAGGCCAAGATGGGGTTGAGGCAGGACCCAGCACTTGGAGGGGTCGGGGGGACACAGGTCTGTGCACCCCACCAGGACCCGCTTGCCCTGTCACCGGACCTGAGGGTGCCAGCACCGTGTGGGCACAGGACAGAACCCAGTGGGTCAGAGAATCCCAGAATCATGGAGGTTGGAAAAGCCCTTGCAGCTCCTCCAGCCCAAGCATGACCCTCCCCCTGACCGTTCCCAACTCCCCCAGATCCCTCAGCAGGAGGATATCCTCCTCCCGGAGCACTGGCAAGGGGACAAGGGCTGGCCAGCAGCAGGGACACTCCTGGGCCCCAGCCAGGGCTAGTTGGCGATAGCCCTTGGCTAGGTGGCTGGCACACCCCCCAGCACACTGACTGGCCCTGGCCACCATGGGACAGCCAGGCAGGACATGGGGACACAGGGACCCCCAGCCAGGACATGGGGACACAGGGACAGCCAGTCAGGACACAGGGACAGAGGGACAGCCAGGCAGGAGAGCAAGGACATCCAGCTGGAACAGTGGGACACAAGGACAGCCAGCCAGGACACAGAGGCCCCAGGCAGGACGCTGGGGACACCGCGCAGCCTGTGCTGCCGTCCCCGCTCTCACTTGTTGCCGTAGTCGATCTTGCCCGTCACCTCCCTCTTGAGCTGCAGGAGCTCGTCCTTGGGCAGCGTCCCTGAGAGCAGCTGCGAGCGCCGCTCCATCAGCTCGTACATCATCCGCTTCACCCGCCGGTACTGCTCCGTCTGCCCAGCCTGTGGGCGGCACCGTGTCAGCACGCCGCCCCTGCGGCCCCCCCCGGCCCGCCGCAGCGCCCCCGGCCCTCACCACATAGAGTTGCTTCCAGATGGTGGCCCACTCCCGCAGCGTGGTGGTGATCTCCTGCACCATGGGCAGCTCGGCGGGGACCACGCTCTCCTCCGCCCTGGGGAGAGGTGGGGGGACCCCTGGAGCCCCGTGGCACCCACTGGCCACCGCGCCAGGCAGCCAATGGGGCACACCTGTCCGTGCCCACGCCGGTACCTACCCCCTGCGCTGCACCACGGCACCCTTCAGGTGGATGAGCGAGGCCGGGAAGATGCCCTGGGGGGGGCCGGAGCCATCAGCACCCACGGGCAGGGTTGGGCGGGGGGCAGCCCTTCCCCGGAGTGGGGGGGGGACCATGGCTAGGGGCTGCCCACCCCAGGACTGAGGGTCCCAGCCTGGCAGGGCCACGGGGTGCCTGCGCGTCCCCCCCACAGGGACAGGGCAAGCCACTAGCCATGCCCACAGCCCCCCCCCCGCTGTGCCGCAGCCCCTCACCTACCCGGGCAGCCCTGTTCCGCAGTGAGTACCCGCGGTACCAGCCTGCGAGGGGGCAAGGGGAGGCTGTCAGCCAGGCTCAGGGCCCGGCCACCCGTGGCAGCACGGCCGAGAGCGGGTGCAGCCGGGCACCCAGCGCAGCTGTCCCGGAGCCTGGAGGGGCTGCCGGTCCCCCTTACCCTCGGAGGCCTGCAGGATGTGCACCGTCTCCCCGATCTGCAGTGGGAGGTGATGCTCGCTGGTGCGCGGGAAGTTCCACACAGCTGCGGGGAGAAGGGCCAGGAGCTGGGGTCCCTCACCCAGACCCCCCTCACCAGCACGGCCCCCCTGCCCCGGCCAACACCGCTCAGCCCCGTGGGACGGTGCGGGGGCCCAGCCCCATGCAAACGGTGAGAGACCCCCGAGGCATGAGCCAGGGGCAGAGCAGCGCTGGCCGCAGTGGGGTTGGGGTGAGGGGAACACCCCAGACCCCAGGAGCGCCGCAGCACGGCCGGACACAGCGGAAGCCACCAGCCCCCCTCCTCCAGCACACGGGGGGCCGCTGCCCGGTGTCCCCCCGTCACGCTGCCTGCTGTCCACACCCTGGGAAGCAGAGCAGTCCCCAGGGCCAGCGGGAGCTGGTGGCGAGGGCACGGGGCAGTGGGAGCTCGCCCCTGGCCAGATACTTCCTGCCACAGCGTAGGCTGCGCCGGGCTGGGCTGCGGTTAGTGCCGCCGCTATTTCTGGTCCTGGGGATGGTGACAGCTCTGTCTGGCGGAGGCGGCCCCTGGACCGGCCGCGCTCTGCACCGGGGGACAGTCCCCTGCAGACACGACTGCGCCTGGGACCCCGGGCAGTGCCAGTTCCTTCTACAGCACCCCCAGACCCACGCGGCTCCTCGGGACCCCTTGTGCTGACCCCAGTGCACCCTGCAGCTCCAGGACCCTGAGGTCCTCTCCCGTCACCCTGCCCTGCACACAAGGACCCTGAGCCAGCCCCGGTCCGAGCTCGCTCCCCTCCGGCCCCTTCCTACCCCCCAGGCCCCAGCCGGGCCAGGGTCCCTCGCAGGACTGTTACTGCCGTCGGGCACAAGCAGGAACCGAGTCGAGACCCTGCCCCGGCCCCTGCGGGGGCTCAGCCCGTGCTCCAGGCGCTGCCGGCAGCACAAGGGGAGAGCGTGGGAAACACCCCCGGCCAGAAACGGGAAGAGGCACAGGGACGGATCCTGTGCCCAAACCCCTGCCCCCGCGGCTCTGCCCCCAGCCCCACTCCGCCCCTCAGCTCCCCGTCCGCACCCAGCATCACCACACTCTCCCATGGGCGTGGGGGTCCCACTGACACCGGCCATGCCCAGCCCCCTCCCATCCCTGGGGCCACCTGCACCCCCCGCCAACCCCCCGCTCATCCCTGCACCCCCCGGCCCGCCCAGCACCACCGTTGTGGGGACCCAGCACCCGCCTCGCACCACCACCGGCCCCCACCAGCACCATCCAGCCCCGCCATCGCCCACCCACCATCGCCCGCCCCTCTACAGCCCAGTGCCACAGGGCCTCCGCAGCCGGGGGCCACCACCAGCGTCACCCCGGCCACCACCACCCATCCCGCCGGCCCCGCATCCCGCCTG
This sequence comes from Athene noctua, assembly GCF_965140245.1. Classification (NCBI taxonomy): domain Eukaryota; kingdom Metazoa; phylum Chordata; class Aves; order Strigiformes; family Strigidae; genus Athene; species Athene noctua. Next base: position 355,336 of record NC_134040.1, read on the forward strand.
CGAGCCCGGCAGGGCCCGGCGCCCGCGCAGCCCCCGCACTGCACTCACCCACGCCATACTTCTCCTCCTTGGTGGGCAGCCAGGGGGCCATGGCCAGCTGTGCCACGGGGACCGGGGCCCTGCGTGGGGCGGCTGCTTGTTCCTCCTGCCGCGGTTCCCAGGTCACGTGTATCTCACCGGCTTGTGCAAACCTCCGCTTCCTCAGCACGCAGCCGGGCGCTGCAGGGACCCACCCTGGGGTGGCGGGGACAGAGCCCCCGGGACCTCGCCACACCGCCCAGCCGGGGCCCGGGGCTGGGGCGGGTCACTGGCTGTGCCCGCGGGGCACGACGGGGCCACTGGCCCCCAGCGACGCTGTGGCAGCATGAACCCCTCGGCCGGGCACCGCTGCCAGGGCCCGGCGGCCAGCGGGACGCGGGGCTGGAGCCCAGGGCAGGGAGCAGGCACAGCCCCGCGGTGCAGGGAGCTGCAGGGCTCAGCTCTGGACGCAGCCGGGCCGCTCCGGGCCAGCACTGCCGGGACGAGGCCTCTGCCCACCCAGCTGGGGCCACCCCACCCCGGCCCTCGGTGCATGAGGCCCGGCGGTGCCAAGGCCGGTGTGGGCCGTGCCTGGCCCTCGGCTCCCTGCGGCCCCAGGGCAGCGAGCGAAGCAACGGTTGAGCGTCAGCCACCTCCTCCCTCCTGCCGCACACCCCGACCCACCGTCTGGCACCGCGGGGACCAGGCGCTCGCCCTCCGGCCCCGATCGGCCCCGGGGCAGCGTGGCCGTGCCTGGGACCCCGGGCAGACACCCCCGGCCCAAAGGCCGCCCCGGGCCGCCCTCACAGACCCGACGCCCGCGGAGGGGATGGGGGAAGCAGCAGGTGCCGGCGTGGGGTGCACGGGGGAACCCCTGGGCCCGGAGGTGGCCGGGAGGGTTCAGGGGCTGCAGGGAACGATCCGGGATCGCCACTGCCCTGCCGGCGCCCCCCCCTCTGCCTCGGGCCCCGGTGAGACGTGGGAGAGCCGCTGCCCGGGGCCGAGGTGCGAGGGCGGGAGCTGCCCCCCCATCTCCCCGCTACCGCCGGGGCTCACGGCACTGGGGCAGGTGCCGGGGGCAGCCGCGGGGGGCAGAGCCGTGACCGCAGGCGGTTCCGGAGCTTCGCCTCCCGCCGGCAGACGCAGGTCCCGGCCCCACTCCCGACGCCCAAGGCCCGGGGCCTGCGGGCCCGTCCCTGCCCCGCGGCCCCGGCGGCAGCTCCGGGCCGGGCCGGGCCGTTTGCCGGTCTGGCAGCTCCACCTGCCGGTGCCCCCCCGGCCGCACGCCTGCAGCGTGGCGGGATGCCCAGCGCCGGTACCGGCGGGCTCGGGACGGCGCCCCCGGGACTCGCACCGGGGCTCCGGGCGGGGAGAGGGTGAGGGACGACACCGGGGGGCTGCTCCGTGCAGGCCCGGCGGGATGGGCCCGGCGGGGAGAGGGGCGGCGCGGGCGGGGCGGGCACCAGGCGGCTCGTCCCACGTGTCCCCCCCCCGCCGGTCCCGCTCCCGGTCCCGGTCCCGTCCGGTCGCCACGCGGGCAGGGCCGCCCCTAGCAACGGCCCGCGCGCGCCAGCGGGCGGGAAACGCCCCGCGGCGCTGATTGGCGGCCGCGGGCGGGGCCACGTGACGGCGCCGCGGTCACCTGACGGTGTCCCCGAGGCGGCGGCGGCGGCGGCGCGCGCAGGTGAGCGGCGGCCGGGACGGAACCGGAACCGGAACCGGAACCGGAACCGGAACCGGACCGGACCGGACCGGACCCGTAGCCACAGCCACAGCCGCAGCTCGGGGGGCTGAGCCGAGGGACCCGTTCCCGTCCCGACCCGTCCTGGTGCCCCGGTCCGGTCCGATCCGATCCGACCCGACCCGACCCGACCCGTCCCGGTGCCCCCTCGGCCCGGCCGTGCCATTCGGGTCGCCCCCCCGCCTCCAGGGTGTCCGCCCCGTCCCGCACCCCTGCGACCCGGCACGGCCCGGGCCGGTCCGCGCACCCCGCTCGGTCCTGCCGTGCGCTCCCCGCGGCTCGGCCCGCTCTGAGCCCCGCTGCCTGTGTCCCCGCCGTCCCCTGCCCGCCCCCGGCCCTCCCCAGCCCGGTCCCTGCCTGCCCCTGCTCCGCACGCCCAGGCCGTGTCACCCCCGCTGCCCGTCCCCGTCCCCCGGGCCCGCAGGTCCCCCGCACCCTGGCGGGTCGGTGCGGGGGCCACGCCAGGCCGCTGCCAGGGACGTGGGCGAGGGCAGGTCAGCGCCGTGCTCCCCCGTGCCTCGCCCCACCTCCTGCCCACCCTCGCAGCACCGGTGCCGGTGTCCCCGCCATGGCCGGCTGCGGGGCCCCTGGCTCCCCGCCGCGGCAGAGCGGCCCCGGCTCCGCGCCGGAGGAGGAGGATGAAGAGGAGGAGGAGGAGGAGGGTGACGACCCGGGCCTGGGCTGCGACGGTGACCTGGAGGTGAACCCCTACGACGGGCTGCCCTTCTCCTCCCGCTACTACGAGCTGCTGCGGCAGCGCCGGGCCCTGCCTGTCTGGACCACCAAGTACAGCTTCATGGAGCACCTGGAAGGCAACAGCGGCATCGTCCTGGTCTCCGGGCCCCCCGGCACCGGCAAGAGCACCCAGGTGAGGGGGGGCCGTGCCTAGGGCAGTGGCCGCGGCGCTGCGGGCAGAGGGCACGGCGACGGGGCTGTGGCCAGGCAGCGGCTCCCTGACCCCACGGCAGCGTCTGGGCTTGTGTGGGGGACGGAGGAGGCGCCGGGCCCTGCAGGGCTCCGCTGCGGTACCGGGAGCGTGCTGCTGCGGTGAGCCCGGCGCCGGGCGGTCACACGCCGGGATGTGCCGGGGCAGGCGCTGGGGCCCCGGGCGAAGCCTCAGCACGAGCCGAGCCAGGAAGGGCTGGCACGGCGGCACAGGGAGCGGCTGCCACGGCGGCACAGGGAGCGGGAAACGGCCCCTCCCCGCAGCCGGGCGCGCGGGGCGGTGGCGGGTGTGGGCAGCCGGGCTGGACAGCGGCAGGTCCGGGGTGCTGGGATCCCCCCGGCCTGCCCCGGGGAGCCGGTCCCCCCTGACGGCTGCTGACTCGGCACCTGGAGGTGTCATCACGCAGACTTTGGCCGGAGGAGGGATCACCCGTGAGCCACGGGGCAGCAGGACCGGCCCCTGGGGCTGTCGGGGTGCTGGCCGTGGGCTTGGGGCCGCTTGCCCAAACCACCTCCCTTGGGCGTGATGCCGCTGTGGCACAGGCCGGGCTTCAGCACATGGGGCCGGATCTGGGGAACAAAACCCTTGTGTGAGCCCTGGCCTGGTCGGGCCCCGGGGCTGGGCTGCTGCTGGGTGCAGGCACCTGCCCACAATCCCTGCGTGGCCCCGCCGTGCCCCGAGCGGGCCAGGGGATGGGATGTGACTCGACCCGTGTGGAGCGTCTGAGCCTGCGCGTTGGTACAGCAGCTCCCCCCCAACATGGGGCTGCTGCCCACAGCAGGAAGAGCCGGCGCACAAGCCGGGTCCCTTCACCGTAACCGTGGCCAAGGGTGGGTGCCTGGGCAGCGGCTGCTCCCTGCCACCCCCTTCCCCACCTCTCTGTGCTTCCCGGGGCGGTGGGTGATCCTTCCGGCCCTGCACAAGGACGCTCAAGACTTGGGGCTGCTGCGAGGTCTGGGCCCCATGGACCTTGTGGGTGGCCCGTGCTGGCCCCGCAGAGACCCTCCCGGCCGTCCCTCGAGGGGAGTGGGGGCCCGCTGGGACAGAGGGGACAGCTCCCATCAGAGGGACCTGCAGCCGTCGCGTGGTCCAACCACCTCAGCGCACCAGGGCTGACCAGAAGTTAAAGCGCAGATTAACGGCAGCGTCCAAACGCCCCTTCAGCCCCAGCAGGGCGACCTGCAGGTGCTCTGCGCTGCATTGCACCCCCGGCCCCTGGGGAGGGGCAGGCAGACAGGACTGTTCTCCCCTGCCCTGAATGCAGGAGCTGTGGCCACAGCGCCCCGTGGCGAGGCAGGGAGCCGTGGGGTGATGAGGCTGTGGGCTCGTGTCACAGGTTGCCAGGGCTCAGAAGTGACGGTACTGGGGAGGGAAGGTCCCGCACGGCCTCTGGCCCGGGAGGTCTGACAGCTGGATCTTGGGGGGGCTGCTGTGGGGAGCACAGCAGGCGCCGCTACGTGATGGGGAGGGGAACGTCCCGGCTCTGCTGCCCGGGGCCGCGCTGCCCCCGCCCCAACCGGCGTTCTGGCCCCGCAGATCCCGCAGTGGTGCGCCGAGTACGCCCTGTCCCAGCAGTTCGCCCACGGGCTGGTGGCCTGCACCCAGCCCCACAGCCTGGCGGCCCTCAGCCTCTCCCTGCGCGTGGCAGACGAGATGGACCTGAACCTGGGCCACGAGGTCGGCTACTGCGTCCCCCACGAGGACTGTTGCACCACCGAGACCATCCTCAGGTGCGGGAACAGGGACGGGGGGGCCCGGCAGGCTGCCCGTGCCGGGAGCGCCGGTCACGCCGCACTAATCCCGCTGAGCTCCCCCGCTGGGGCGTAATCTCTTAATCCAGCCTGGCCTCGTTGGGGAGCAGCAAGGCTGCTGGTGGCCGGGCCCCCCCCCGGGGCTGCAGCGGGGGCTCCTGCTGTGGGGGAAGGGGCGAGGCATACTCCCCCAGGGGTGCAGGCCTCGGTGCCGGGGTCCCCGTGGCCGCCCCGCGCTGACGGGGCCGGTGGGCGTCAGGTACTGCTCGGACGAGATGCTGCTGCGGGAGATGACGTCGGACCCGCTGCTGCGGCAGTACGGGGTGGTGGTGCTGGACGAGGCGCAGGAGCGGACGGTGCCCACCGACGTGCTGCTGGGGCTGCTGAAGGACGTCCTGCGCCAGCGCCCTGCGCTGAAGGTGGTGGTGGTCACCTCACCGGCCATGGAGGAGCGGCTCCGTGCCTTCTGCGGGGACCCCCCCGTGGTGCGAGTGCCCGGGCACGGGCCCCCGCCCCGGCTGCTCTACAGAGACCCGCCAGCCCGTGGCCACGTTGCGGCGGCCTGCCAGGCTGTGCTGGACATCCACCGGCGGCAGGAGCCCGGCCACGTCCTGCTCTTCCTGGCCAGCGAGCAGGTGGGCTGCGGGCACCCCGCTCCTGGGGGGTTTGCCGCGGGGTGTGGGAAGGTTGGGGATCCCTCGGCTGTGTGCGGGGAGCCCTGAGGACAGTGGGGGCTGCTGGGGATTAAACTGCGGGAGCTCCGGGTGTGGGCGGGCGTCACTCGTGTCCCCCTGTCCTTCCCCGCAGGAGATCACCGAGTGCTGCGGGGCCATCCAGACCGAGGCTGTGGCGCTGAACCCGGCGCTGGGCCCGCTGCTGGTCCTGCCCCTGCACCCCGGCGTGGGCCGCGCGGCGCAGAAGGTGTACGAGGCGCTGGAGGAGAGCGGCAGAGAAAGGCGGGTGGTCGTCACCCACTGGCTCGCAGACTCGTCCTTCTCCCTGGGGACCGTGCGCTTCGTCATCGACGTGGGGCTGGAGCTGCGCAGCGTGAGTGCGCCGGGATGGGGAGCGGAGCCCACAGTGCTCTGCGGCCTCGGTCCGGGCCCCGCCGTGACGCCCTGGGCTGGGGGAGGCCGTACAGGGCGGGGGCTCTGCCCCGGGGCGGTGGTGGCACCGGGAGAAGGCGGGGGCCGGTCAGTGGGGTCCCTGCTCACGGCCGCCACGCCTGCAGGTCTACAACCCCCGCATCCGGGCGGAGTCGCAGGTGCTGCGGCCCATCAGCCGGAGCCAGGCCGAGTCGCGCATGCAGCGAGCCGCAGGCAGCCCCCCAGGTGAGAGCCCCTGCCCCGGCCTCCCTCCGACGTGCCTCCAGCCTCCCTGCCACGCTCGCTGCCCTCTCCCTGGGCTCCATCCCTCCCCCTGCAGCTCACGGCCCCTCTCCCGCAGGCACCTGCCTGCGCCTCTACTCAGAGGCCGCCTTCGAGCAGCGCCTGCCCCCCAGCCCCGCGCCCCACGTCAGCGAGACCAGCCTCAGCCGCCTGGTCCTGCTGCTGAAGCGCCTGGACATCGCCGACATGGGCCAGTGCGACTTCCTCGACCGGCCAGGTAGCGCCTGTGGGGTGGCCGGGCACGGCTGGGGGGGGGCGGAACGGAGAGGTGCTGGAGGCCGGCCACGGCCACAGCCCCGGCTGTCTCTGGGGAGGGTCCGGAGGGTCCTGCGGGCGCAGTAGAGGGGTGGGCAGGGCTGCCTGCTCCCAGCTGATGCCCCGTCACAGCCCCCGAGTCGCTGATGCAAGCGCTGGAGGACCTGGACTACCTGGCGGCCCTGGACGATGACGGGAACCTGTCGGAGGTGGGGATCATCATGTCGGAGTTCCCCCTGGACCCGCAGCTGGCCAAGGCGCTCATCGCCTCCTGCGAGTTCGACTGCGTGGAGGAGATGGTCAGCCTGGCCGCCATGCTCACAGGTACCGTGCCCAGGGGCTCGGGGCCCAGCGCAGCCCCCGGTGACCCGTCACTGCAGAGGCAGCACAGGGTGACCCCCCCGCGCTGTCCCCAGCCTCCCCCTGCTTTGTGCCCCTTTCCCCGCACCTGGAGGAGGCAGCGGCCGTGCGCCGGCGGGCCCTGCTGCACCCGCACGGAGACCACTTCACCCTCATCAACATCTTCAACGCCTTCCAGCAGCGTGAGTGCCCTTGCCCGTCCCCCGCTCCTCCCGCCACCTCGCGCCCCCCTCTCACGGTGAGGGCTCCCCGTCCCGCCGCCGTGGCGCCAACCCCGCTCTCCCCGCAGACAACGCGGACGAGGGCTGGTGCCGCCAGCACGGGGTGAGCAGGGACGCGCTGCACCTGGCCGGCGTCGTGCGGGCGGAGCTGCTGGACGTGATGCGGCGGATCGAGCTGCCCGTCTCGCCCCCCGCCTTCGGCACCGATGCCAACGCCCTCAACATCCAGCGAGCGCTCATCTCTGGCTACTTCCTCAAGGTGGGCCGGGGGGGCCGCCAGGGGCCGGGCTGCGGGGCGGGGGTGCTGCCAGCCAGCCCCCCCTCCCCTCCTCCCGCTCCCCTCCCCAGGTGGCCCGGGACATCGATGGCTCCGGCAACTACGTGATGCTGACACACAAGCACGTGGCCCACTTGCCCCCTGGCTGCTGCTACCTGCTGCGGCAGCCCCCCCGGCGCCTGCCCCCCTGGGTGCTCTACCATGAGTTCACCATCTCGCAGGACAACTGCCTCCGCGTCGTCTCCGAGATCCAGCCCCAGATGTGAGGACCCCGGGGACAGGGAGGACCCGGAATGCGTCCTCCTGTGGCTCCAGAGCTGCCACTGCCCTGGGGCCTCCTCTACCCGGGGGGCCCTTCCTTGACCGACCCCCCACCCCCTCCCCACAGGCTGGTGGAGCTGGCGCCCCAGTACTACCTGAGCAACCTGCCGCCCAGCGAGAGCCGGGACCTCCTGACGGAGCTGCGGGAGAAGGTGGTGGCCGCGGAGGACACGCCAGCGGTGCCGGAGCCGCTGGCAGAGGCGGCCGGCGGGGAGGATGAGGAGCGGGAGGTCTGCGTGCTGCAGTGAGCCAGAGCCGCCGGAGTTCCTATGGCGGGGCCACCCGGGCTGGGCTGTGACCAGCGGGGACGGGAGAGCTGCAGGGGGACTGGCCCCCTCCCCAGGGACGTGCCGGCACAGCCCGGCGCTCCCCCAGCTCTGTGCCGCGGGCACGGGGCCGGCAGCTGCGGGACGGGCCCCCGGCATCTCCCCTGGGAACAGAGCCCGGAGGGGGCGAGCGCTGGCCCCGGGCCGGGGGACTCGTGTCGGCCCACCCCCCCATTCCTGGGGGGCTGCTGCGGGGCCGGGGCCGCCGGTCCCACTGGTCCCGCTCCCCCCACACCGGGAGCAGCGCCCAGGGCCCGCGGGGCCGCTCGCGGGTCTGTCCTGTATAAAGTTTTGTGACCTTTGCTCCTGGTGTCACGTCCCTGAGCTCAGCCGCCGAGGGGGGGCTGCCTGTGCCCCCCGCCTCTCTCCCGGGGGGGGTTTCTGAGCACGAGGCTCGTCCCTGGTCTTGCTCACCTCCCACCCCCGGCTGCGGGCAGTGCCGCAGCCCCCGCTCCCGCCGCCGGGCCGAGGGGCAGCCCTGGCCTTTGCGCCAGGTCTTCCCCGCTGCGGTCGGGCGCTTTTCTGCAGAAGCAGAGGGGAAGCTGCGGCCGCCGGCGGGGTGCGAGGCAGCTTGGGTGCGCAGCCAGCTCCTCCCCCTGACAGGACTGGGCACGGCTGCCCCCCCGGGCAAGGTGTCCTCCTCGTGCTCCCTCTTCCCCCCTTCCAGCATCCCAGGGCCTTCCCTCCCGGCACCACGGGCTGAGCTCCAGCCCCTGCCCCAGGACGGACCCCGAGGCGCAGGGCTCCCCTCTCCCAGCAGCTGCCCCCCCCCCCGCCCCCCCGCTCCTCCCCTCAGCCCACGCGTGGGGTCTCTGCTGTTCCCAGGAAGGGGCCTGGAGGCTCCACCACCACATCCCCACCGCAGCACCTCGAAGGTTGGGTGGAAAGTGAGGGCTGGGCCTCCCCACAGCCTCCTCGGAGCCTGAACTTCCCCTTCGCTTTCTAGGAACCCCAGAAAGTACGCGCGAAGGAGCAGGGGAGCGCAGCTCCTGCCTGCTCCCCCCCTCCCCAGCCCAGGGCTGGCTCTGGTGGGAGGGGGCTGCCCTGTCCCCTCTCCCCGGGCCGGGGCTGCAGGCGCTGGGGGCCCGTGCCCGCTGCGGGGGCCGTGCCTGGCCAGGGAGAGCGGTGGCCGTGCTGCCCCTGCCCCCGGGCAGCTGCGTGGCCCGGGGAGGGGACGAGACAGCCCGTGCCTGGGTGGGTGCAGCACCCCGACCCCCCCGCACCCTCCACGGGGACCCACCGCAGCTCATCTGACCAGGGCCGAGCCCCCCTCCAGCCCCCCCAGGTACCACCGGGCCTCGGTGGCCCCTTCCCCGCGCTCCCCCCCGCCGCGGGGGGCTGCGGAGGGATGTGCAAACCTACGGCCGGTCCCGGCGCTCAGGACCACCCTGGGGGAGCTGGGACACCCCCCCCCCGGGGCTGCGGCACCATCCCGCTGCCCAGCGCTGCCCCCTCTCTTCGCCCCGCGGGTCCCGGGAGGGGATCCCTCCTCCCCTCAGCGGGTCCCGGCGCCCCCCGGCCTGGGAAGTCCCCGGTGAGTCTCCGCGGGGCTGGGGCCGGGTGGGCCGGGGGCTGAGCGCGGGTCCCGGCCGGCAGCTCCACCCCGCGCCGCTTTCTCCTCTTCTGAGAACTCTGATGCTTCTGTGGTTTGGCTTCACCTTGGGGCGGCCCCCGCGGGGTCCCGGCTCGGTATAAACCAACCGGCCCCCGGCCCCCGCCGAGCCCACCGGAGCAGCGCACGCCACGGCCGGGAGGTAAGCACGGCCCGGGGGGGCCGGGAGGGTTTGGACGCCGGGGAGGTGCTGCTGCGGGCGGGCTCTGCAGCCCCCGGCCCGGGGGGCCCCCGGCGGGGCCGCGGTGGGACGTGTCGGGCTGTCACATCCCCCGTGCGGGGCTCGCACCGCGCCGCTCCCCCGACCCCGACCCCGCGGCCGCCCCAGGGCTCTGCCCTTGCGGGTCCTGCTGCCTGCACCCCGCTTCGGCCGCCTCCCCTCCCCCTGGGGCACGGCGCTGCCCTTCCCCTCCCGCTGCCCTTCCCCTCCCAGATGCTGGTGCTGGCGGGGCTGGTGCTGAGCCTGGTGCCTGCGGACGCCCTGACCACCTTCCCCCCAAAGTGTGAGTCCTGCCCCGCCTGGGCACCGGGGAGAGGACAGACCCGGAGGGGGGGACGGGGCGCTGCGGGACCCACACAGCAGCTGGAGGGAGCAGGGACCCCCCACATCCCTCCGATACGGGGTGACGTGAGCCGGGGACGGGGCAGCTCTCCTGGGGGGTGGGGGGGGTTAGAGGATGGGCATGAAAGTCATGGAGGGGGGGGGTGTGGGGCGAGGGAGCAGGGGGATGGACACGGGGTGATGGGGCAGGGTGGGGGGACAGGCGTAGGGTGGGTGTGGTGTGTCGGGGCAGGGGGGACCCAGCCCCGCCGTGGCGAGGGGACAGGCTGCCCACAGCACAGCCCCGCTGCCCCCCAGTCTCTGCCTCTCGTCTCCAGTTCAGGTGGGGGAAGTGAACGGGGACGTGGTGATCAAATGCAACACCTCGGAGCCGCGAGTGACCTGGACGCAGAACGGAGAGCCTGAGACCATGGCCGAGCTGGTGGCCGAGGGACAGATACTCACCATCCTGGGCCTGGACCTGCCGGCCGCGGGCAACTACAGCTGCTGGGCCGGCACCGTCCTGCTGGACACCACGTACGTGGTGGTCAGCGGCACCGGTACGTCAGGAGGGGCACGGGGGGGCTGGCACGGCCGAGCGGGGGCTGAGGGAGCAGCGGGGAGGACGGGGCGAGGGGGGGACGCGGGGAGTTGGGGGCAGGCTGGGCACCAGGAGATGCTCCTGCGTCTGCAGATGTTGGTGCCCAGCCGGGGGGCCGCGGGGATGCTGCGGGCAGGGCCGGGCAGGGCTGCGGGGGGAGCCCAGCGGCGGGGGCAGCCCCGCTGTGCCCTGCGGGGACGGGGCACCGCTCCCGGCCCCGCACACCCCCCCGAGCCATCGCCCCTCGGCCCCTCCAGGCGAGGAGCGGCTGAACGTCTCCTGCCAGGCTGAGTCCTACCGCGGCTCCTTCCACTGCTCCTGGACCGGCCCCAGCTCCGCCGTCTTCCGCGCCCGCCTCACACGCAGGTGGGTGCCCCGGGGACCCCCCAGTCCAGCCCCAGCCCTGTAGCCACCCAACCCTCACACCCGCCTCCCCCCCGCAGCGACGGCTCCCTGGGGGCGTGGGTGCTGGCCACCGGTGGCCATGGCCAGTTCAGCGCCAGCTTCGTGGACCCCTCCTTCTGCCCCTTCGCCGAGGAGCTGCACCCGCTGCGGCTGCAGCTGGAGGGGCTCTCGGACACCTCCTACCTCAGCTTCTCCAGCCACTTCTTCGTCCGCGACATCGGTGAGCTCAGACCCGCGGCGCGGGGCTCCAGGGGGTGTCCCGGGGGGGTCTGGGGCCCTGGGGGGGTCTCGGCCCCGGGGCTGGGCAGCGCTGCCCGTGCTGAGCCCCGCTCTGCCCGCAGTGCGGCCCGACCCCCCGCAGGACCTGACCGTGCAGCGGCGGGGGGAGCGGCTCCACCTGGCCTGGGCGCCCCCGGCCTCCTGGCCGCTCCCCAAGTCCTACTTCGCTCTGCTCTACCGGCTGCAGTACGAGCTCCCCAACGGCACCCAGGTAACGGCGGGACCCCCGCGCCCAGCCCGGCCCTGGACGTGCCCCCCCGCGTCCTCTCGCTCTGCTGCGCTCACCTGCCCCTGCCCGGGGCTGCCTCTGGGGATGGGACGTGCCAGGGGCTCAGCACGGGCCCCCTCCCCGCGGCGCTGCCTCTCTCCTTGGGGCGCTGAATTGTCACCTCTGGTTGTCACCTCTGGTCGTCACCTCTGCTCCCCCCCAGCGCTGCCCACGCAGGGCAGTGCCACTGCCTGGGTCGGGGGCTGTCTGTGTACCCCCTTCCCAAACCCCCAGGCCCTGCTCCTGCCCTGTTCCCCCCCATCCCTGCGGGGGTGCCCATGCCGGCTGCCCCCCTCCCCGCAGCCGGGTGCTCCCCCGGGCCGCGACCTGCCCCTGTTTGCAGGTTGACGAGTACGTGGAGGGCGCGGAGCAGACGCGGGTGCCGGAGCTGGCAAGGCGGGTGCGCATCCGCTGCCGGGACCCCTACACCAACCCCGCCTGGAGCCCCTGGACCGCCTGGCAGGAGGCCGACGTGGCCCAGCAGCCCCGGCTCCGAGCGCGCTGACCCCGCGCACCCGTCCCCCACCCCGCTGCACCTCTGTGTGCGGGGGGACGCCGGGGGCACCCTGAGGGGTGACCGCCACCGCTGACCCTCCCACTCTCTCGGAGGGGCTGGGAGAAACTTTAACAGAGCTGGGCTTGGATTTGCTACCACGGTCCCCTGTCAGTCTTTGTGTGGGGCGGGGGGTGATGGGCCCCCCAACCTCCGCAGGGTCCCTGTCCGACTGCTCAAGGTGCCCAGAGCAGCCCCTGCCCCACGGGGGGGAGGTCAGTCTTGTGCAAAGCCCCCGCTGCCCACAGGACCCCCCCTCCCCGCCGGTCTGGGCCCGGCCCATGGGCTGAAGCCACACGTGTAACACACACGTGTGCACACTCCATCTCTGCGGCCGTAGCCAGCCCTGCCCCGGGCGGGGGGTGCCCACAGCCCCCCCCAACTGTCAGCCAGGACACATGCAGGCGCCCTAGACGCCCCATTCCTCACTAACCCCCCGGGATTTGCCACCTTTCTGGGGGCTGCAGTGGTGGGGCACCATCCCCAGCCCAGCACCCCGCCGAGGGGCATGGCCGGGGGGGGCAGCGCCCTCCCCTCACATCCCGGGGAGCCTGACCCCAGGACTGCAGGTCCCAGGGCAGGACATGGCCACGGCTGGGGGGGTCAGGGGCCACCCGCCGGCACTGGGGGGGCTCAGCTCCCGCTGGGGCAGAGTCGCCTCCACCACATGTCCACGTCCGGGCCCCTCCGATGCGCCCCACTCGGCACCCCCGTGGGGCGCCCAGTCCGGGGGCGAGGGGCCGGGGGGAAGGAGCCAAGGCCCCGCAGCCGGGCAGCCCCCACGGGACACGGCCCCAGCCCCCACGGCCCCACGCCGCAGCCCGGCTCTGCCACAGACCCCCGGGGTGCAGCGGGGTGCCCCCGGCGCAGGACGCTGCTCCCCCCCCCAGACAAGCCGGCTCCGGGTGATGCCACGGGGCTTTATTGAGGTGCTTCCAGGCGGGCGGGGGCCGGGCCCCCCCACCCCGCTGCTGCTCCGGAGAGGCTGGTGAGAGTGTGCGGCCCCGTGGGCGCTGCCCTCCTGGGGGTCCGGGGCCTCCCGGGGCGGGGGGCGGGGGAGCCGGGGGTCCCAGGAGTCCGGGGGGGGCCCATGGCACAGGGGGACAGAAGGAGCGGGGCTCCAGGAGTCCGCAGGGTCCGGGGGTCCCACGGTGGGGTGGGCGGGGCGCTCAGGGGACCCCGAGGCGCAGAAGTCCGGGATCTGGGGGTCCCGCAGCGGGGCCGGGGGTCCCGTCACGGCGGGGCCAGGCAGCCCAGGCGCAGCTCTTCGCCCTCCAGCATCTCCCTGCAAGAGACAGGCCCGGGCTGAGCCCTGCGCCCCGCCCGCCCCGCCCGCCCCCCCCCGCGTACCGGTACGCGGCGATCTCCGCCTCCAGCGCCATCCGCAGCCGCAGCAGCGCCGGGTACTCCCGCAGGCACCGGGCCATCTCCGCCTCCGCCGCGCCGATCTCCCGCTCCAGCTCCGCCACCCGCTCCTGCGGGCCGGGCCCTCAGCACCGCCCGGGGCCCCCGGGCCCCCCCCCCGCGTCCCCACTTGTACCCCCTGCCCCAGGATCCCAGCCCCTCCCCACCCCCGTAACCCGTCCCAGACCCCTGCACCCCCCTCCCCAGCCCCAGCCCGCGCCCCCCCAGCCCCCCCCCCGCTCCCCCCGGAGGGCACCCAGGCCCCGCACCGCCCCCCCGGCGCCTGGGGTCCGTCCGTCCCCGTCCCCCCCACCAAGTCCGCCCCCCGCCTTTCCCCGCAACCATCCGCCCCCTCCCAAACCACCTGGGACCCCCCCCGGCCCCCCCCACCTGGTACTTGGCGAGCTCCCCGCTGCGCCGGTCCCGCAGCCCCTCCAGCTGCCGGTGCAACGCGCCCACGGCCCCGCGCAGCGCCTCCACCTCGGCAGCGCGGGCGCGCAGCAGCCTCCGGTACCCGGCGGCCTCGGCCCGGGCTCGGAGCACCGCGCCGCCGCCCCCCCACCGGCACCGGGGCCGGCCCTCTGCCGCGCTCATCGCGGCGGCTCTGCGGCGGTGACACGCAGGATCCCCCCCCGCACCGCGCTCCGCCACCACCCCCACCCCCCGGTAAAACGGGGCAGCGTCACGGCATCGCAGCCAATCCCGCCGCCGGGGAACCGGCACCGGTCGCCCGCCTCCCCCCGGTAGCAGCGGAGGGGGGGCGGCAGGAGACTCCCCCCCCCCGCAGCCCAACGGGCTCCCACCAGCCCCCGGGCGGCGGCTGTAGCACCACGGACAGCGGCGGGGGGGTCAAGGTCAGGGTCAGGGTCAGGGTCAGGGCGGTCGCTCTCGCGCCCCCCCCACACCCCCCCGTTATCGACCAGATGGGGGTCACCGCGCTGGCAGACACGGGGGGGGCAGGGATGGGGGCCCCTGGCTGAGGTGGGGCGACACTCCGGGGGTCACTGGGGAAGGGGGGGGCAGATATTTGCTGGAGGGGGGGGAGCTCAGCCCCCAGCGCACCCCTCTGCCTCCCCATGGCTGTGCTGGGGGTCTCGCTGGAGCCGGGCTCAGCCTGAGCCTGGGCTGCGCGGGGGGAGGCAAAGGGGCTCCCAGGAGCCAGAGACTCGGGGGGGGGGTCGCAGGCGCAGGGGCAGCCCCGCTGCGGGGGGGGCGGCGCAGTCCTTCGTCTCGCTGAGGCACCCCCAGGCTTCGCAGGTGCTGCGGGGGCACGTCCAGGCCCAGGGCCACAGAGAGCTGGCAAACGGGGAGGCGCGGGGGCCAGGAGCACCGGGGAGCACGCCCCCCCCCAGTCCGTCAGTCTGTCCCACCGCTGGGCGGGGCCGGGGGGTTCCTTGTCCAGCCCCGGGGGCTGCAGCCAGAGGCCGGAGCTGGCAAACTCCGACCAGGATAAGGCAAGTGTGTGGGGGTGGTGCAGACCCCCCGGCAGCAGGGGGAGGGGGTCCCATCACCGGGAATGGGGGGGCCCACCCTGCACCCCGCCCTGGGTGGGACGGGGGCTGCCGCGGGGGGGCGAGCCGGCCCTGGCTGTCCGGGAGAGCCACTGATGGGTGGGCAGCAGGTCCTGAGCAGGGACACCCCCCCCTTGAGGAGCTGCCCCCGGGGAGGGGGGGCCTGGACTTGCAGAGGCCCGGGGGGGGGGGGGGGGGGGGGGGGAAAAGGGCCCAGCCCTGGGCTCTCCGGGGGGGTCCGGGCAAGGGGCTGCCCACAGCAGTGCTCTGGGCAGGGTCTGGGCAGGGGTCGGCAGAGCTTTGAGTCCAACCACAGGGGCCTGTTCAGGGTGGGTGGCTGAGGGGGGGCCCGAGCTGGCCTGCGGCGGGGAGAGGGCTGCCGGTGCTGTGGGGGCTCCTGGGAAGCAGCAGCCCCCTCCCCGCCGCGGGCCGGAGGTGCCGGGCTCAGACCCCCGCTGGGCTCCCACCTTTCCCCCTGGCACGTCCGCGGCCCCCGGGGGCCCTCACACCACGGAGGCCACCCCCGAGACGGACGTCACCTTGTTGTCCTCGGCCCAGGGCTGGAGGTTCTGCAGGGCGTAGAGGGAGGAGTTGTGCATGCAGAGCGGGTCCTGCGGCAGCGGCTGGCTCAGGCTCTTCTGGAAGGCCTCTTGCTGCAGGTGCAGCATCAGGCGGTTGGCCTGCTGCCGCTCCGCCTCGCGCTCCTCCGCCGTCTGCCTCCTGCCACACACACGGCCCGTCCGTCCGGCACCGCCCCGCTGCCCGCACCCTGCCTGCGCGGCGACGCCCCGCGGCCTCCCGCCGCACCCCGTCCCTCCCTCGGTACCGATGTGGTGATGCCCCGCAGCCTCCCCCCCCCAGCCCCATCCCGCTCGGCACTGCACCCAGCCGGGCAGGGGGGATGCCGCGGGGACGGGCACCCCATCCCGCCCCATCCCGCCCCATCCCGCCCCATCCCGCCCCATCCCGCCCCATCCCATCCCGCCCCATCCCGCCCCATCCTGCCCCATCCCAGGCTCTCCCGGGGGGCACAGCTGCGGTGGGGGGCAGCTGCCGGCGGCAGGCAGGGGGTCAGAGCTGCGGCAGCCACGCCGGTTACCTCCACTTGGTGCGGCGGTTCTGGAACCAGGTCTTGACCTGGGCGTCCGTCATCTTGAGGGCCTTGGCCAGGGTGGCTCGCTCGGCCGAGGCCAGGTACTTCTGGCGGTGGAAGCGCTTCTCCAGCTCGCAGATCTGCACGCGGCTGAAGGACGTGCGCGGCTTCTTCCGCTTGGGCGGCGTCCGGTTCTGGTAGGGGTGCCCGATGCGCCGGGTCGCCGCGAAGGGCGACAGCGCGGCTGCGGGCAGAGGAGGGGTGAGGGGCTGCTCGGGGGGGCCACAGGCAGAGCCCCTGCTGAGGGCAGGGCAGGAGCAGGCGCAACCCGGCCGGGGGTACGCTCAGGGCTGTGGGGACGGGGAGCTCTGGGGGGGCTGTGGGGACAGGGGGGCTGTGGTGACAGGGAGCTCTGGGGGGGCTGTGGGGACAGGGGGGCTGTGGTGACAGGGAGCTCTGGGGGGGCTGTGGGGACAGGGGGGCTGTGGGGACGGGGAGCTCTGGGAGGCCACCAGCACTGCCTGGCAGGGGGCTGCAGACCCCGAGCCATCCCACCTGCTCCCACAGCCCAGGGACACGCGGGGCAGCTCCAGAGGTGGCGGGAGGGCCTGTCCCCCCCATGGCCACGGCCCGATGGCTGCCCCAGCGCGGGGGGCGGCTGGGCAGGGCTGGTCCCGGGGCCGGTGCGGGGCCGGTGAGGCTCCCGGCAGCACAAACCCGCCCTTCCCCACATGCCGAGTGCTCCCACAGCCCCAGAGGAGCCTCTGTGGCGCTGCCGGGGCCTCGCGCCCCCCCCGGGGGAGGGGACGGCACCCCAGAAGCCGTCAGGGGTGGCCAGTGTCTCCATCCATGTGCTGGCAGCGTCCAGGCCGGCGGCCACCAGTGCTGGGGCGCCGGGGGGGTGGGGAAGGGGCCGTCCCCACACGGCGAGGCCCGTGTGCCACATCCCAGCCCCGGGCGCAGCCGGAGCCATGGGGAGCGTCAGGGCAGCGAGGCGGCGTGGAGGAAGGTGAGAGCTCGGCGGGCACAGCGCCCGGCCCCCCGCTCCCCTCCCGCCATGCCAGCAGCCCACGGCCAAGCCACGGCCCCGTGGCCCTCGCCGGTGCCCGCACCGCATGGGCAGGGCGGCACATGGCCGGGCCCGCGGGGCCACATGGGGGCCCGTCACTCCCCAGCGCAGGGACGTGGGGCGGCCCCGGCGGCAGCGCGGCACCCGGCCGACCCTCCCCGCCATGCCGGACCCTCCCTCCCGCCAGCGCCCGGGCAGGCAGCGCGGGCAGGAGGCCAGGCTGCCCGGCGGCGGGGGCGGACGCGGTTGACGCAGGTGGAGCCGCGCAGTCGGGGGGGGACGGAGGCCCCCGCTCCCCCTCCCCGCGTGGGGCGGCCCCTCGCCGGGAACAGATGCCGACAGCCTGCAGAGCACCCCAAGGCCGGCGGCGCTGAGTGATGGCTGTGGCTGGGAGACCCCGTGCCGGGGAGGGGCCGCCCCGTCCACCCACCACCGCTGGCGCCAGGCAGGAGACGGGGACGTCACCCGCCACCCTTCTCGGGGACGGTGCTTCGTCACCGCCGGCATGGCGGGGTGGGCCGGGAGGCGAACCCGGCTCTGCTGGCGCCTGGGCTGGGCTCCCCCAACCCCCGGCTTCCCGCCCCACCTGGCCCCATGGCCCCCACGGCCAGCGCTCGGCCCCAGCCCCACGCGGCCCCCGGCCTCGTCCCCGCACGGAGCCGTGCGCTGCGGACGTGGCAGCGCCGCCATCTTGGGAAGGAGCCGAGCCAGGCCAGGGCTCCCCGGCACCCGCACACACCCGGCGCCCCAACCGCAGCCCCCTGCACCTTCTCATCCAGGGTGCAGACACCGGCACCCTCGCCCCAGCACGGGGGGCTCCCACCCCCACCACGGGCGCTCAGACCCCGGCACCACCGCCCCGACACCTGCCCCGGATCTGGCCTCCCCCGCGACACCGGCACCTTGTGCCCCATGTCCGGCCCCACACACGGGGGTCCCGGAGCCCCGTCCCCCCCCACCCCCCCACCAGCCCCGGGGGCACACAGGGACAGGGGCACCAGCCGCCCGCAGCCTCCCCGTTACCCGTGGGACAGGGTCGGCACCCGGCGCCCCCGGGCAGGGTGCGGATCCCGAGGCCGGGACACGGCGGGACCCCTCGGGGGCTGCCCGGAGCCAGAGCCCGGCCCGGTCCCTGCCCGGAGGCGCCGGGAGCCGGAGCGGGGCCGTGGCGGTGCTGCCGGTGGCTGTGCCGGCCCCGAGCCGCTCTCTGCGGGCCCCGACGGCGGCCGCTGCCCGGTGGAGCGGAGCCGGGTGGGGCGGGGCGGGCGGCGAGCGAGGACCCCGCGCTGCGGGAACCGGCAGAGTGCTCGGTCCCCGGCCGACCCCGGCCGCTCCGCGCCCGCCCCGACCTCGCTCCGCATCCGCCGCGCCGCCGGGCGCCGCCGGGAGCCGTCGGAGCCGCCGGGAGCCGCCGGGAGCCGTCGGTAGCCGTCGGTAGCCGGCCCGCGGCGCTCACCTGAGAGCCGGTCCTTGGCGATGCGGCGCGTCGTCTCCATCCAGGGGAAGGTGAGCCCCGGGAGCCCGGGCACCGGCGGCGGCGCGGCGGGCGGCGCGGCGGGCGCGGGCCGGTGCGCCGGGACGCGGATGACCCCGGCGGGCGGCGCGGCGGGCGCGGGGGTCACGTTAACGCTCACGTTCATGCTCATGTTGAGGTTGTAGGAGCCGAGCGAGCAGGCGGGGCCGTAGCCGCCGCCGTAGAGCCCGTAGTCGGGCTCGCCCGCCGCCCGGGCCGGGCCCGCGGGCTCGGGGCCACCGAGGATCTGGTCGATGCCGAAGCTGATGGGTTCGTGGGGGGGGGGGCCCTGGCCGCCGCCCTCCCGCGCCAGCGCCGCCGCCTCCATCGCCCGGGCGCGCTCAGAGCCGGCGGGGCGCGGGCATGGCCGGGGGGCGGCGGGGGGCGGGCGCGGGGGCGGCTGGCTCGGTGCGGGCCCGGCGGCGCTGGGGCAGGGTCCGGGGCAGGGTCCGGGTGCGGGGCATGGCCCGGGGGTGCGCGGCGGGCCCCGGCGGCGCGCGCTTTTCTGCCCCGCTCCATCTGGACCTGCCAAAATCCCGACAGCCCGCGCCCTGATTGGCGGCCGCGCCCTGTGATTGACAGCCCCGCGCCCCCGGGGGCGGGGGCTCGCGCATCCCGGGGCCCCGCCCCGTCACCGGGAGCCCCCCCTCACCCCCCCCCCACATACCCCCCCCGCTCCCCGCCCTGTCCGGGCTCCCGCGCCGGCTCCGGGACGGACGGACGGTCCCGTCGGGCCCCGGTCGCACGGCGCCCCGCCCGGCCCTGGGACGCCCCCCGCCCCGGTTCCCCGCCGCCGGACATCCCCCAGCTCGCAGCAACGGAGGGGCGGCGCGGGGCACACCGGAGCCGCCGCGATACCGAGCAGCCCCGTCGGAGGCTCTGGCGGCGTCGGTGCGCCCAGCCGAGCCCCCCCCCCCACCCCCCCGTTCTCCCGGGCGGACCCGGCTGCGAGTCCCGGGGCGCACGGAGGGGTCCCCGGTGCCGTTATCCCGGGGCGCACGGACCGGCACCGCGCCGCGCCCGCCGCTCCCGGAGCGCGCCGAGCCCGCCCCCAGCGGGGAGCGAACGGACCTCGCGGCCCCGGAGCCGCCGCTCCCGGGACCTGGAGCCGGGGTTGGCCACGATCCCCCTCTCCCTGACGGGCCGCGGTTCCCCCGAGCCGCCGGTCCCGGTAGCAGGGACCCGCGCTCCCGGGAAGGCGGATCCCGGTTCC
Organism: Athene noctua; assembly: GCF_965140245.1. Classification (NCBI taxonomy): domain Eukaryota; kingdom Metazoa; phylum Chordata; class Aves; order Strigiformes; family Strigidae; genus Athene; species Athene noctua. The sequence continues at coordinate 375,002 of NC_134040.1, forward strand.
CCCGACCCGCCGTTGCCAGTAGCACAGACCCCGCTTCCCAGGAACGCGCCGTTCCCCGGACACAGACCCCCGCTGCGCCGACCCGCCGTTCCCGGGCCAGGGATCCCGTTCTCCACGGACCCGCCGTTCCCGGGTGAGGGATCCCGGTGCCCCCGACCCGCCGCTCCCGGCTACGGGGCCCGGCCCGGCCCCGTCGGGACGCTCGTACCTGGCTCGCAGCAGCGGGCCCGGCTGCGGCCCCACCGGCGGTCGGTAACGGCCAGCGGGGAGCGGCGCGAGCCGGGCCGGGCCCCCGGTGACTATCGCGAGCGGTGGGTCCGGCCCGTGGGGCGCGGCTGTGGGGCGGCCCCGCGTGTCGGTCCCGGCGGCTCCCGGGCTCGGGGGTCGCAGCTCGGGGCGGCGGGTCACGGCTCGGGGCCAGGGACCGGTGGGGGGGTGGATGGGGGGTGGGGGGGGGCCGCCCGGCCACCCTGGCGCCACCGGTCTGGGGCAAATGACATTACCGGGGCCTGCGCCTGTAAATCACGGCGGCACCGGGAGCTGCAGCTGCCGCACCCGGGGGGCCCCGGGGACACCGGGTGGACCCGGGCTCAGCCGGACTCGATGCAGCGTGGGGTCACGGTCCCGGTACCCCCAGCTCCTCCCGGGCTCGGGGCCGCGGCCACCCGGGCACACCCCCCCCGTCCCGGTCTGTCCCCACCAGGCCCCGGCTGGGCACACGCTGAGGGCGCATCCCCCGTCCCGCGGGTGAGGGTCCCCGTGTGCCAGCACCGGGCCGGGCCGAACCCCGGGAGTTTCCCGGTATTTCTTGCTCTCGGCCTGGCAGGTGCCGGCAGAACCGTGCCCGGTGCTCCCGCCGCACGGCCGCGGCTTCCCCACCCGGGGGGAGCCACCGGCTCCGGGCCCACCGGGGCCCCGCGTGGTGCAACCGGCACCGGCACCGGGCTGTCCCGGGCCCCGCCGGCGCCTGCCCCGGCCCGGAGCGGCGGTGGGGAGGAAATGCCGGGTGCTGGGGGGAGGGAGCGGCAGCAGGTTAATTAAACCTGGAGCAGGAGGCAGATGTTCGCCGTGCCCAGGGGCTGGAATGCGGCCGGTCCCGGGAGATGGATTGGGGGGCAGGTGACGGGGCCGGGGGCGGCGCGGGCTCACACGGCGCCTGCCTGGGCCACGGTCCGCCCCGCGCCCACGGGGGTCTGTCGGGGGTAACACCCCCCCCAGCCGGGGCCTCGCCGGGTCGGTGCTCGGGCTGTGGGGGGGGACACACAGACCCCAACACCGGGCACTCGCTCGGGGGGGGTGCTGGGGCCTGCCCCGCGGTTGGGGTCCCGGGGGGGATCGCGGGGAAGAGCTGAGGGTGCTCGGGGAGCTGGTGAGCCCGTGACAGCTCTGGGCGCGGGGAGGGTCACCCGTCCAGGGCCCGCTGTCACCCCTCCTCTGCCGCTGGCCCCGTGTCCCCCCCGGCCACCAGCAGCCGGGCCGAGGTCGTCTCCCTGTTTCTGCGCCCGAGGTGAGGGGGGGCAGGCAGGGGCTGGGGGACCCACACACACCCTCACTGGGCGGGGGGGGCGGCGCTGGGACCCCCCTGGACAAACCTGCTCCTCGTTTCTCAGCCACGGCATGCACCCCCGAGGTCCCCGGCGGGAGCCCCCCCGCCCCGCGGGGCTGGACCTGGGGGTCCCCATGGGGCGCGTGACCTGGGGCAGGGGGAGGGGGCACGGCCAGAGGGGACACGGCACAAGGGGCCTTTACCCGGTGCCGGGTGGGAAACCAACCTTCGGCCACTGCACCCCCCCTCCCGCCACACCGGGACCCCCCAACTGCCGGCACAGCCAAACCGGGGGGGGTGGGGGGGTGGGCACAGCGGGCTCTGGCCGGTGCCCCCGTCCCCCGCGGGGACTCCTGCGGGCTCAGGTGCTGCTGCCGGGGCAGGAGGGATGGAAGCGGGTCCCTGGCCGCCCCCCCCGCCCCCCCCGCCCCGGCCCCGGCCCCGGCCCCGGCCCCGGCCAGCGCGCCGCAATTAAGCGGCGGGAGCCTGGACGGGCCCCACGTTACCACCGGCGAGATGCTGCCAAGCCGCCCGCTCCCGCCCGCTCCCCCCCGTAATCTCATTACCGCTGGACGTCCCCTTCTTCCTCCCGCTTCCCCCCAAACCCGCTGGCAAACTGTAGGGACAGTCAGCTCCTCTCTGGCTGCTGGGTTAATTCTGGGCTAATTAGATGAAGCCGGCCCAGATTGGATTACTTTAGCCTGCATTTGGTCCTCCAGTCCTTGGCTTGCGGCTCCCGGGGGAGCTGCTGGCGCCTCCTGCCTCAATCAGACACTTCTTAACCGCATGAAACACTCCCGGTGCCCCCCGGTGCCCCCCGCCCCGGGGTGGGCGCCGGCACCCGGCCGGGGTGTGCGGGGGGACGCGGATGGCAGCCGGCGGGCACGGTCCCCGCCCCGACCCACCGGGAGGGCCGGGACGCACCGCGCTGGGCTACCGGGGCCCCCGACGGCCGGAGCCGCCCCGCCCGGGCGTCACGGTGACCATCGGCGTCTGCGCGGTGTCCCCGGGGAGGGGCTGGGTGCGGCTGCGGGGTGACACCGGCCCCGAGGTGCGGGGGGGCCGCTCCCCGGCGGGTGTGTGTCTGCAGCCCCCCCACCCCCGAGGTGGGGGCAGAGGAGGCGCGGGGCTGGGCAGCCCCCCCTGCCCCGGCGGGTGCTGGGAGCACGGGCTGGGGGGGGGCGGTGTGAGCTCCCCAGCCCCCCCCCCGCCGAACCCGCCCGCCGTGCCCCGCTCCGGCAGCTCCTGGGGGCTGGAGGGGGAAACAGGGGGGGCTGGGCTGGGGGAGGCTGCAGGCGGGGACCCCCCAGGTGTGGGGGGCGGGGGGTCGCACCTGCCATGGCCAGCTCCGACATCACCGGGGTGGCGGCCGAGCCCCGGCCCCAGGAGAGGGGTGGGAGATGGAGCGGGGGGGCGGGAGGGGGTGCTCTGCACCGGCAGGACGGGCAGCTGCGCCGGGACGGGGGCGGCGGGGGCCGCGGACAGGCACACCGGGACCCTCCGCAGCCTCCCTGGCTGAGCCGGGTGGCCCCCGGGGCGCCGACAACCCCATCCCCGCCTCCCCCGCGAGGGCTGGTGCTGGTCGCGGAGCTGCCGGGGGGTCCCGGGGGGGGTCCCGCCCGTCCCCGCGGGCCGGGGTGCCGGTGGCCGCGGCGGTGGCTGCCGCGGGGCCGTTGACAGAAGCCGTCGCTCTGAACCTCGTTATCAAAGGCCGAGGGCAGGTAATTGGATTCCGCAAATCCAATCAGGTGCATTAGGCAGGAGTTCAGTCCATAACCCAGCCCCCCCCGCCGCCACCGGCCTCGCCACCGGCCCGACAGCCCCGGAGCCCCCGCGGGGCCGGGACCCGCCGTGTGGGCCCGTGGGGCCTCCCCCGAGGGGCCGCCAGGCCGGGATCGCGGCTGTGGCCCCCCCCGGGGCGCTGGGACACCGGGGTGGGGGCTTGAGGCTCCGGGTTTGTGTCCCCCCCGCGTCCCCGCTCTGCCCCCAGCTCCCTGCGGGCAGCCCCCTCCCCGGGCCCTGAGTCGCAGCCCCCACCTTGCCCTGGGAGGGGGGGGGGGGGGGGCCGGCGCGCTGCTGCCCAGCACCCACTGCGGTCACGAGTGTGTCCGGCCTCAGCCCCAACCTCGCTCGGCCTCGACGGGGGGGGGGGGGGCCCGGCCGGGAAAGCCCCCGGCAGGCACTTACCAGAAGGAGCCGCCCAGGCCCCCGCGCAGCTCCGCAGCGGAAATGGAGCTGAATATTTGAGCAGGTCTCTGCTAAAAGCACCGGCCTGCCCGGCCCCGGAGCCGCTCTGAGCCTGGGGAAGCGCCGGCCGCCGCCCGGGCATCAATTATTTACAGGGAGATGGAGCTGGGGCCTGCGTGTGCCAGCCCGGGCAGCGCCGGCTGCCGGCCCCCGCGGCCCCCGGGCCCAGCACGGCTGGGGAGCACGGGTGGGCACCCGCAACCCCCCGTCACCCAGCGTGCAGGGGCAGGAGCGGGGGCAGTGCCCGGCTGGGACACGTGTCTGTGAACAGGGCCCGTGCTCGGTGCAGTGTCGGTAACTGGTGCCAGTGGTCAATATGGTGCAGTGCTGGTGCCTGGTGTGGTGCCAGTGACTGGTGCCAGTGGTCAGCACGGTGCGGTGCTGGTCCTGCTGCAGGCCGGTGCTGGTGCCAGTCCCGCTGTGGTGCTGGTGCTGGTCCCATCGCGGTGCCAGCGCTGGTCCCGTTGCAGTGCGGACGCTGTTGCGGTGCCAGCGCTGGTCCCATTGCGGTGCCGGTACCGGTGCGGTGCAGCGCTGGCAGTGAGCGATGCTGCCGTGCCCCAGGGCCGCGCTGCCCCGGCTGTGACCCCCGCGGCCCCGGCTGTGACCCCTGCAGCCCCCGGCCCCGCTGCCCCTCCCAGGAACTGCTCCTGGCAGGTACAAATGGGGCCGGGCCCTCCCCAGACGCGGGGGTCACCCCGGCCCCCGCCTCATTTCTCACCTCCCGGCGGGGGGGACGGGCCGGAAGGGCCGCGGGCTCCGGCCTGGCGAGCAGTGGGGGCCGCGGTGCCCCCGGGGTGGGGGCTGCTCCCGCCGCCTCTGCCCGTGGCCGCCCTGGCACTGGGAAGGGGCCCGCGCAGCTCCCGGTGGGGTCCCCCTGGGGTGGGGGGGCTGCAGGTGCTAGAGCCTGGCCCCGGGCTGGCACCTGGGGGACACTGGGTCGCTCAGCGGGGCCGGGCTGAACCGTGCTGGGCGGTCATGGGGGGCCCAGCCGGCCTGGCCAACTGGACTGGGCCTTACTGGGCTGACTGGGAGCTTGAGGAGCCGAGGGGACAGGGGCTGAGACACAGACGCCGTGACCAGGACCAGGAGGAGCTGAACTGACTGGAACTGGGACTGAGACCAGGATCAGGACCAGAACCATGACCAGCAGGTGCTGAAGTGACCAGGATCGGGACCAGACCAGACCAGGACTGGGAGCAGGACCAGCACCAAGACCGAACCAGGACCAGGAACAAGACTGGGACCAGCACCAGGAGCGGAACAGAAGCAGCGGAGCCGGAGGCTGGTCGGTGTCCGGGGGGGCTGGCGGTGCCGGTGCCACCTCACCCACGGGCCCCGCTGCTCCCCGCTGTACCGGGGCCCCCCCGGGCCCCCCCCCCCCGCTCTCTCCAGGGGCGGGGGGGTGGCGGCCCTGATGGCACGGCCGGGCCCGAGCCCCGGGGGGGTCCCAGGGCGGCAGCAGCCGTCCCCCCCGCAGCCCCGCCCGCCACCTCCCCTGGCGGCACTTGTTGCTCGGGATCGCAGCGATAATCGCGCCGTAACGAGCCGTTCCGGCCCCCGGCGGGTTCTGCTTCGCATTAGCGGGGCCGCTCCTTCCCCTCCAGAGCCCTGATCCAATCACCCGCCATTAGCGCGGCTCCAGCCGCCGCCGGGCAGCGCCGGAGAGGCCGCCCGCCCCCCCGCGCCCCCCCGGGCCCGCCCCGCAGCACCCCGGCACCCCCCGCACGGGCAGCTCGCACCCTGCCTCCTCCCCAGCCCCCCACTCCCCGCACCCCCGCCCCCCCCCTCCTGCCCTTTCCCCCACACACACTGTGCCCCCCCCGCCCGTCAGTCCGCCCGGCACGGGGCGGCTGGGGGGGGGTGTCACGACCCCAACGGCTGGCGGGGACCCCCGGCCCCCCCGAACCGCCCCCTCCTCCCCCCGGTACAGCGGGGCCAACCCCCGGGGGGTTGGGGGGGTCGAACGGGACCCCCGGGGCAGCGGAGCCCACGGGACCCCCCCCGCTCCCCCGCGGTGCTCTGCTGCCCCCTGGCGGCGGCCCGCGGCACCGCGCGTCAGCTCTGATTGGCGGCGGCTGCTGTCTGTCAACAGCGCGCCCCCCGCTATTGGCCACCGGCGCGGGGGGGGCAGGGGGGGCAACGGAGCGGGTCCGGTCCGGGGGGGCCGTGACCGGGGCCTGCGGGAGCCCCTCGGTCAAGGCCGGGCCGATCCCGCCCAGCGCCCCGCCAGGGGGTCTCGCCGGGGTCAGGGGTCAGCACCGGGGTCATCGCGGGGGTCAAGGTCAGCACCGGGGCCCGCGCCCGCCGTGCCCAGCAGGGGGCAGCCGCGCTCCGCGCCGCCCGGCCGCTCCCGGCATGCCCTGCGAGCGCGCGAGGCACGCCGGGAGCCGTAGTCACGGCGCGGGCGGCGGCGGCGGCCCCGCCCCGAACCCGGAAGTGAGCGGGGAGGCGGAGGAGGTTCTAAGATGGCGTCGCCTCCTCAGGGGGGCCCGATGGCGATCGCCATGCGGCTGCGGAACCAGCTCCAAGCCGTCTACAAGATGGACCCGCTCCGGAACGAGGCGAGCGGCGGCGGGCGGCGGCGGGCGGCGGCCCCGGGGCCGGCGCATGCGTGGGCGGAAGAGGCCGCCGCGCCGCCGCTCGGGGGGCGCCGGGGCCGCGCAGGCGCCGTGAGGCCGCTCCGCGCATGCGCCGGGGCCGCCCGGGCCGCGGGAGGGCGGGGCCGCGGGAGGGCGGGGGTGAAGGGGCGGGGCCAGCGCGGAGAGGGGCGGGGCCAGGTGTGATGGGCGAGGCGCAGGTGAGGGGCGGGGCCAAGGCGCACCGGTGGCAAAAGGGGGCGGGGCGCGGCGCGGGTGGGCGGGGCCTGGCGATGGGGTGCGGCACACGGGGGTTAAGCGGGGGGGGGATTCATGGGGGGGTTTGGGGGGGCTCTGTGGGCCCCGCGGCCGGGCCGGCTCCCCCGCTCCGGTGTCAGCTCCCCTCGGGGCCCCGAGGCCGGCCCGCGGGGTGGCTCGTGTGGCCGCTCCCCAGGAGCCCGGTCGCCGTGCCTTGCCCTGGGGGGTCCCTCCGCCCGCCCTGTGGGTGATTCCCCCCCGCCCAGCCCCGTGTGTCCCCCCCGCGGTGTCCTGGGGCTCTGCGGAGCGCGGGGGGTGTGAGCGGCGCGGGGTGCCCCCGCAGGGCGCCAGCCCCGGGGGGGCCGGTGACGGGGCCGTTCCCGCAGGAGGAAGTGAAGGTGAAGATGAAGGAGCTGAACGAGCACATCGTGTGCTGCCTCTGCGCCGGGTACTTCATCGACGCCACCACCATCACCGAGTGCCTGCACACCTGTGAGTCCCCCCCGCGGGGCTGCGGCCCCCCCGGGGCGCGTCAACACGGAGCGGCCGGGGGTGTGAGGTCGCACCGCGGCCCCAGCCGCCCCCCCGACGCCCCCTCCCTCCCCCCGCAGTCTGCAAGAGCTGCATCGTCAAGTACCTGCAGACCAGCAAGTACTGCCCCATGTGCAACACCAAGATCCACGAGACGCAGCCGCTGCTCAACCTCAAGCTGGACCGCGTCATGCAGGACATCGTCTACAAGCTGGTGCCCGGCCTGCAGGAGAGTGAGTACCGGGGGGGGCACGGTCTGGCGTCCTGGGCGCTGGCGTCTGGTGGAGCGACACGGGGAAGGGCACGGGGACAAAGCGGCCACGGCCAGGGGGGATGTTACCGGGTGTGGGGGAGCGTCAGGGTGTTGAGGCTGCGGCTGATAGAGCTGGGCAGGGAGGGGAGGGTGAGGGGGTCATTTTATGGGGTGAAAGGGGGGGTAGAGCGAGGGAGGAGGTGGGACAAAGGGCCCCTGCTTGCGGAGGTGGGGGGGAGGGGCTACGGGGCCCGCAAAGTGTTGGGGGGCTGCTTGGGGAGGGGGAGCAGAGTGAGGGGAGGCTCAGCACTGGCTTTGGGACGTTCAGGTGTGGGGACCCCCAGGATGAGGGGGAGCGGCCACGGCCCCCCGGGGCTGAGCCACTGCACTCAGGGACTGGCTGCAGGGAGGGGGGAGCTTTGTCCTGGGGGTCCTGAACCGCCTCAGCTCCCTGGGAGCGCCGCGAGCAGCGTCCCTGGGGCCGGGCGCTGAGTGACGGCGCGACGAACCGGCGGGTCGCTGGTGCTGAATGCAAAGCAGCGGGCGGGGAGGGCGCCCCCCCCCCGGCCCCCCCGCCCCGCCGCGGGCGCAGCGGTGGGCGCGAGATTAGCCACTGTCACTCAGGATGGGGATGGGGACGGCGCTGGGGAAATGTCAGCGCTGCCGCCGGGGCTGGGGCACAGCCGAGGGCCCAGGAGAGGGGGAAAGCAGGGAAAGGTGTGAGGGATGGGGACGGGGATGGGGACGGGGACCCCCCCGGCCTGCAGCGGGGGCTCAGCGGGGGCCCTCGGGGACACGGAGGAGGCAAACGGGGAAGGAGGGTCTGGGCTTCTGAGGGCTCAAAGCTGCTGTCCGAGGGCAGCCCGGGGACCCCCCAACCTCCAGCGGCTGTGGGAGTGGCAGCCGGGGGTCCGCGGGGGTGCCCCTGAGCAGTGCCGGCCTCTCCCCCGCAGGTGAAGAGAAGAGGATCCGGGAATTCTACCAGTCCCGCGGCCTCGACCGGGTGACGCAGCCCAGCAGTGAGGGTGGGCACGCTGGAGGGGGCAGCCGCAGCGGGGGGGTCTGGCTGCGGCACCCCAGGGAGCCGCCGGGAGCCGTGGGGCAGTGCCGGCGCGGCAGAGGGGGGCTGACCACTGCCCCCTCCCTGCGTCTCCCCAGACACGGTCGGGGGTGACCCCATGGGGCTCCCCTACAGCACCTTCGATCACTCCCGTGCCCACTATTTCCGCTACGACGAGCACGTCTCGCTCTGCCTGGAGAAGCAGAGGTGGGTGCTGCCGGCGCGCCGGGGAAGAGGGGGGTCCAGGGGTGGCAGCGGGCTCTCACCGCCCCAGCTCTGTGTCCTGTCCCCCCCAACTCCGTTAACGGGTGCCGGGGCGGCTCCCGCGGCTGCGGCTCAGCTGCCAGCGCCGGGGCACGCCGGGGGGGTACGGCCAGTGCCCCCCCAGCCCCGGAGCTGTCAGGCTGCCCCTTTTCTTCCCCACGCAGCTCCAGCAAGGACAAGAGCAAGGCCGTGCTGCAGGTGAGCGGGGGCCCTGCGCCCGTCCCCCCTCCCCTGGGCCACCGGCCCCGAGCCCCTGGGTTCTGCCCAGACCCGTCCCCGCAGCCCCCGCTCGGGGCTGGGCTCGGCGCGTGGGGTCCCAGGTGGGGGCAGGCAGAGGGGAACCGGGGCACCCCCCCCGTGACCCCCCCGCTCTGCCCCTCGCAGCAGAAGTACGTGAGATGCTCCGTGCGGGCGCAGATCCGGCACCTGCGGAGGGTCCTGTGCCACCGCCTGGGGCTGCCGCTGCAGCACGTGAGTGGGGGGGGCCCGGCGGGGGTCGCACGCCTCAAGGAGAGGGATTTTGGGGTTTTGTGTGTCCCGCCCACCCCAGCGTGGCCTCCCCCTGTGTAGGTGCAGATCCTCTTCAACAACGAGGCCCTCCCCGACCACATGACGATGAAGCAGCTCTGGCTCTCGCGCTGGTTCGGCAAGGTGGGTGTCCCCCATGCCCCCCCACGGCTCCCCCCCCCGGGGATTGGCCTCACGGGGACCCCATCCTGGCTTGGGGTACAGTGGGGGGGTGCCAGTGACCCTGACACTCCCCTCTTCTTCTTGCCCTGCAGCCCGCGCCCCTCCTGCTGCACTACAGCATCAAGGACAGGAGGAGGTAGGGGCTGGGGGCGGGCGCTGCCCCCTCGGAGCGCAGCCCTGCTCCCCCCTGCCCCCCCCGCTCCCCCTAACTTAATACCCCTCCCACTCGAGTTTATTTTTTGAATAAAACTGGAAAATACCCCACGAGTCCTTCCTCCATCCTGGGGGAGCGGGGCTGGGACTGGAGCACCCCCCTCACTGCCAGCACCTCCAGGAATAGGGGGAGCAGTTCCCCCCCCCGAGAAGCTGCTGCTGTGGGGGGGTGCAGAGCTGCGGGGGGATGTCGGGGCGTGGGGGGATGCAGCACCGGGGGGGTGAGTGGCTGAGCTGTGGGGTGTGTTGTGGGGGGGTGCAGCCCCTTCCCCTCCCCCTGCTCCTCCGCAGTGCTGGCGCGGGGGGGCGCAGCCCCTCGCCCCAGCGCAGTTGTGCGGGCGCTGGGCAGATTAATCACCGTCACGGCTGCCTGGCGCACGTCCCGGCCCCCCCCGCCGCCCCCGGTGCCAGAATCCCGATGAGGAGCGATGGGGAAATAACACGCCTGTCGCCTCGGCGCAGGCTGCGCCCCCCCGCCGCCCGCGCATAATGAGCCGTAATAAAGTCATGGGCCCTTTGATTGCCTGAGCGGGGCGGCGGCGGCGGGGGGGGGACACGATGGGGTGGCCCCCCCCCCTGCTCCCAGCGCTTGCCTAATTAGCCGCTATTGTGGGGACAATATCGCAGCCATCTGGGCCGCTGCCGGAGCGCGGCGGGGTCGGGCGTGCGACAGCCCCGGGACCAGCTGCTGGTGCGGGGGGCGGCTGGGGGGGGGTCCCCCGGTGCGGGGGTGTCATTCCAGTGCCCCCCCCCTCCCCAGCCCTGGTGCGGGGCTGGGCCGCGCTCCCCGGGCGCTGCGAACACGATCCGGCGGCTGCTTCCCCTATTCCTGGCGGAGGAACAGGTGCCGGTCCCGGCCCTCACGGGAGAGCGGCTCCGGGGGGGGGGCGCAGCCCCCGCACGGGGCACCGGGAGCCCTCGCTGGGGTGGCCCAGAGTGGGACGGGACGGGAACCCCCAGCCCCGCTGCGTCCCCCCTGCCCTCCCGGCGATGGCCGTGCCGGGGGCTCGCTGTGGCCGGCGGCCGCTCCACTCCCCCCGAGCCACCCCGACCGCGGTGGATGTGGCGTGGAACCCCCTGTGCCCCCCCCACCCCCCCACGGGGGACACGGGCCGTGGCCCGTCCGTCACCCCCAGCTCCGCACCGCGGCTGACCCCGCGCCCGGGACCCGCCAGCCATCGCCGGGGGATCCGGTTACCGGCCCCTCTCCCCGGCCCAGCTGTCGGCCATCCCTCAACCGGGGGCGGCCGCGGCCCCCCCGTACCCGCAGCCCCGGCTGAGGACGTGGTGAGAGGCCGGAGGTCGGCGGGACGGGGACAGGGGGGCTGTGCCGCGCAGCCTGTGACGGGGACCCGCGTCCAGCCGGGGCTCCCCGCAGAGGGGGGGACGCTGTGACCCCCACAACCACCCCGGGCCCTGCACCCCCTCCCCGGCACCACCAGAGCCCGCTGGGGGGGGCGGGTTGGGGGTCTCAAGAACCGAGGTGGGGGGAGCGGGGGGGGCAGCATGGCCGTGGGAGCGGACGGACGGACGGACGGACGGATGACGGGACGGCGGCGAGGCGGGGGCCGGCCCCGTGTCTTTCAGCAGCGGCTCTGGCAGCCGGTTCCAGACGACAGAGCAGGAAGCGGGAGCGGGGCCGGGAGCCCCCCCGCGCCCCCCCCAGCCCCGCGCCCCCTCACTTATCAGCGCCGGCCGCGGGGGAGCCTAATTCAAACCAACTGCAGGGCTGACGTTGGTAAATGAGCCCCTGCCGGGACGGGAGCGGGGGCTGGCGGGGAGTGGGTGCCAGCAGCCCCCCGCCCGCGGCCTGGCCCCATCGCTGCCCTGGGCCTGCACCCTGCCCCCCCATGGGGGAATTGGGGGGGTCGGGGAGGTCTGGGGGGGCCAGGGAGAGCCTGGGGGTGCAGGGGGGGCCCCAGGCAGCCGTTGGAGGGGGGGTCACAGGGTGAGCCCTGGGAGTGGGGTTCAGGGTGAGCGCAGGGGGTGCGGAGGGACCCCCAGGGTGCAGGGAGCCCCCGGTCCCCCTCCGTTGCCTGGCCCCTGCCTGCCGGGGGGCCGCGGGGCAGGGACAGGTGCCGGGTTGGGGTCCCGCACCCCCGGCCTGGCCGCAGGGGCCGACTGCGAGCCACGGTCACGGCGGTTAGCACTGGGCGAAGGCACTTTGATATCCCGCCACCCCCCCTGGCCCCGTCATGCTCCGAGGGGGCTAATGGCCCCCGGCTCCAGCCCGGCAGAGAGGGAAACCTGAGCCCCCGCTCCCCCCAGCCCTAACCCGGGGGGCGGCAGGCAGGACCTGGGCAGGGCCCGGTCACAACGTGGCTCCCCACGGCCGGGGGGGACGGGACTCCTGGGAGCTCCCACTCCCCTGTCACCGCATCCCCAAACCCAACGTGGTGGCACCCCCAGCCCGGAGGGCCCCTGCCTCAGGGCGAGCCAGGGCGGGGGGCACGGCATGGCCTGGGAAATGGCATCACCGCCCCTCCCTCCCCCATCCTGCTGCCCCCCCTCCTGCCCCACAACTGGGGGCTCATGCCCCCTTGTCCCGCTGGCCCTCGGGGTGGGTGATGGGGGGGATGGTGGGTGCTGGGGAGCTGGCGCCCACGGGGTGAATCCCAACCCCTCCAAAGGCCTCATTGCCACCTGGCCGCTCCATGACCACTGGCCCCGGGGGTCCCAGCTCATCCCCCCGCCCCATCCCACGGGTGGGCACAGGGGCCAGACCCCCCAGTGCCGCCGGGACAGCTGGTGTGTGGCACTGGCCGTGGCACGGGCGAGCAGGGCCACGGGGCGGTGCTGAGCACCCCCGGCTGCGCTGTCCCCGCCACGCTCCGGCGGCACCGTCTCCCGCGCCGGCTCCTGACAGAGACAAATGAGCCGCCCGCGCCTGCCACCGCCTTCACACCCCATTGCCGGGGCGAGCGGGGCCGCGCCCGGGGACCCAGCGCGTGGGGCCGGCCCCGTGACACCCCCCCGTGCGCCCCGGGATGGATCCCCGCGTCACCGCACCCTCCCGGCTCCAGCCCGGGCCCTGCCAGTGTGGCAGCACCGCGCTCCCGTGCCGTGCCGTGGGGTCCCGCTCACTGCCAACCCGCGGCACAGAGGGAGCTGCTGGCACCGTGGGGCACGGGATGGATGAGCACCACAGGGACGGGTGTTCCAGGGCCTGGCCGGCGCCATCCCATGCCCTGACCCACCTCCCATGCCGCAGCCCACCCTGGGGGCACCCACCGGGCCCGTGGGGGCACACGGCCGTCCCTGCCAGGCACCCCGGCGATCGCCGGCGCGCGGCACGGGCGCGTTGGCATATGGCTGTCATGGTGGGAATGAGCTGTCATGTCGGCGCGGGGAAATTACCCCGTAACGAGGCGCGCTGGAGATTAGGCTAATGAGAAAATCAAAACACAATTTAATTCCTGTCACCGCCTGATCGTCTTTAAACGACGCCGTGCGGTTCTGACGGGCCGGCATGCTGTGCCCACGCGCCCCCCGGCACCGCGCCGGCACCGACTGGGCCCCGTGTGGCGGCGGCAGGACCGGGGCGGGTGGGACGGCAGCGCCCGGCTTCCTGCCGGCTTCCCGCGGATGTGGGCACCGGCGCTGGCACCGGGATGCCCGGGCAGCGTGGGAACGTGGGGCGGGGCAGGGGGGGCACCTTCCTGCGGACGGGGTGGGGGGGCTGTGGCAGGTCCAGCCCCGGTCCTGGGGGACGCCGCCGCAGGGGCTGACGGAATTGACCCCCCTCGCCACCTGGTGCCCCCCAGGACCCCGACAGCCCCCGCAGCCATGCTGTGCCCCCCCCCCCACCAGGGGGATGGTGCTGGTGTGGTCACAGCGAGAGCTCAGAGCCGCCCAGGCCGGTGATGGGAGCAGCCGTGGCACCGGCCCCGGTACCCCCGGTCCCGACTCACAGTGCTGGATGGCGACAGGGCGGGTGCCCCCGGCAAACGGGGCGCCAGAGCCGGGTCCCTCCAGCCCATCTCAAGGCGTGGGCGCGCGGTGGGGCCGTGGGAGCGGGGCGGGAGGGCACCCCCTCACCTTTCCCGGTTTATCTTGGACGCCGGTGTTTCCTCCGGCCCTTTGTCTGCAAGACTGCGGCCGCCCGCACCCCCCCCGGCCTTCCTGCGTGCCGCCGGGCCCAGCGATGGGGGATGCACGGGGCGCTCGCGCCACGGGACCACCGCCCCGGCACACCCTGCCGGGCTGGGACCGCACAGGAGGAGGAGGAGGAGGAGGAGAAGGAGGAGGAAAAGGAGGAGAAGGAGGAGGAAGAGGAGGAGGAGGCTCGACACCGGCAGCCCTGCCACCATCCCCGTGCACGCACCGGCTGCGCACACGGGATGCACACGTGGGGTGCAGGTGTGGGGTGCTCGCCCGTGGGCTGCCAGCCGGGTTCCCGGGGCCAGGCCGGCACAGGTGCTGCGGTGCGGGTGCCATGGTGCGGGTGCCACGCCGTGGGTGCCATGCTGTGGGTGCCGTGGGTGTCACGGCGCGGTGCTCGCCAGCCCCACCATTGTTGCGGCCACAGCCCTGCGCGGCCTTTGAAGTCGGGCGACTTCCTGCCCCGGTTTTATGGCCCGATCTGTCTGCGCCGCGCGCTTCCCCCGGCCATAAATCACTCGGCGCTGGGAGGCTCGGGGGAGCGCGGCGTGGCCGGCCGCATACCCACGGCCCCAGCGAGGGGCTCCTGCCGAACCCACCTTCTCCTGGGACCCGCCCAGGGCAGAAGCGCCCCGAACGGAGCCCCACGGCGCTGCCGGGCCGGCACAGGGACCCACGCGGTGGGACGGTGGCCAGTCCCGTGGCTCCAACCAGCCACATTTCACCCCCAGCGAAAGCGTCGTGGGAATGGGCGGGCAGCTGCCCTGGAGCCACCCCCCCCGGGACACCCCCCCTTCCCCGTAGGGACTCGGGGCTCCCACGTCCCTTGGCCCCACGTGTGCTCCCACCTGGGCACCCCTGTGCCGGAACCCCTGCCCCGGTGCCGCGGGGACAGACACCAGCCGGCCCCTTCCCACGGCCCTGCCGGACCCCCCCGCTCCCTGCTGCCCCCCCGGCGGTAAAACAGGCCACAGCTTAACGGGCAAGACCCGGTTTTAGGGCAAATCACGGCACGGTTGGAAATACTGACGCAGGGCACGGGCTCGGCCTGGTCCGGTGCCCCACGCGGTGCTGCCCGTGCCGGGGCTGCCGGAGGGTCCCCGCGGCCCCGGGCCCTGCCCGGCCGCCCCCATCACCCCGAGGCTTCCGGCTGGGCTCAGCGCCGGCGGCGCGGCGGTTACCTTCGCTATTCAGAGCATTTCCTGGGTTTTATTGTCTTCCCCTCCTTGTCCCACCTTCCTCGCAGGAAGCCCTCGGTCCCGGCAGAGCTGGCGGCTCCGTGCCCGGCAGGACGATGCTCCTGGCCCGCTCTCCACCGCACCACAGCCGGTGCCCCGGCATTCCCGCTCCTGGCAGGACGAGGCTCGGGGATCGTGCCCTGACACCCCCCCCCTCGGTGAGGGGGTCCCGGCCGCCCCCCCCCGCCCCCAGGGCTGAGCCCCTGCCATGGCTGTGCAGGCGTCGATGCCCTCCCCGGGGTGCTGGGACCCGGCAGCACCCAGCACCCCTTCCCCATCCTGCCGCGGCTCTGCCAGGCTGAGGGCACCACGGGGAGGGAGCAGCAAGCCCCACGTCCAGCCCCCCCCGTTAACGCAGCCCTTACCCGTGGCTCTGGCACCCTCTGCTCTCCCCCAGCCAGGGCAGGGCGTCCCGCTGCCCCCCCAGGGTGCGCTCGGGGAGGGCTGGGGGTGCGAGCCGGGGTCCCACGGTGGGGACAGAGGCTGGGGAGAGCGTCTCCAGAGCTCCAGCAGCTGGGGGCGGCGGGGGGGCTCGTTTCGCCACGTCTGCCGCCCGCCCAGTCCCACTCTCCCTAAATCAATTCGGTGGGTTATTGAAACGCCGCGTCTCCGTCTGGCAGCTAATTGCATGTGATCCCCTCACACGGGTGGCGCGGGCCCCCCCCTCGCTCCACAATTGTGCAGCGCCCACGCCTGCCGCGGTGCAGGGCTGGTGGGGTGGGGAGGGTCCCCGGCGCAGTGGAGGGGGGCTCCGGGGTGAACCGGGGGGCAGCTCCGTTCCCATCCCCTGCTCGGGCGGGCATGTGCCCGCTCCCGCTCCCGTGCCGGGCCTTGCTCCGCCGCCCAGGCCTGTGCCTGGCCGGACCCCCCCCACGCCCCGCGGGGCCTCAGGCGGCGAATACCAAAGGGCACCCGGGAAGATTAATCGTGGGGCCGGGGGCCGGGCTGGCCGGTAACCGGATCGCCCCGCCGGGAGCAGGAATGCGGCGCTGCCGCGATGACCCCACCGCGCCCGCTGCAGCCCGGCGACGGCCCCGCCATGCAGGGTCACCCCCGACCACCGCGGCCACCGTGGCCCACGCAGCCGGGGACACTCCCCTGGGACGCACGGGGCTGGGGGGCTACAGGGTCCCCAGTGTCCCAGTGCCGGGGTGACACCGTCACTGGAGTCCCCATTCCCGAACGGGCGCCATCCCCTCTCCCAGGGGGGCACCGTCCCCAGAGGCACCCCCCAAATCCTTCCTCCCCCGCCACTGCCCCAGGGGCTCCATCCTCCTGCCCACTCCTCAGCCCGGGGGGCAGACGCCCCCCAGCCCCCTGCCCCCGGGACACTATGTGAGGGCTGATGCCGATGGGCAGGAGGGCCCGATCCTGCACCAGCACGTGGCACAGCTGGTCCCCACCACTGTGCCGGGCCGTGGGGGCCGTGGGGGCCGTGGGGCAGCTGGGCTGGCACAGCTATCGGGTCTGGGGTCAGGGAGTGGGGCCCAGGGGGTCCCCGCAGTGGGGTCCCACCCGAAGGTCCCGCGGGGGCACACGGCCGGACCCCGGCTGGGCAGGGAGGATGCAGGACAGACCGGGGCTAAGAATAGAGCCAGGCGGGGAGGAGGAGGAAGGATGGGGCTTCCTCTGCGACGGCTCTTCTTCCTCCCTCCCTCCCAGCTCTGCCATGCGGCACGGTGTGGCACGGCCCTTGCATCCCCCCTGCCAGGACAGCGGGGTCCCCCCGGCCCCGGGGCACGTGGGGACCCCCCACACCTGCACCGGTGAAGGGCCTGGACGCACACGCCGGTGGTGGTGCCCGCACGCGTGTACACCCCCCCAATCCCACCTGCCCACATGGGCACGAGCAGGCGGGTGCAGGCGTCGGGACACCCCCACCCCCCCCCCCCGCACCCCCGGCACGCTGCATCCCCGGGCTGTGGGACCCCCTCAGTGCCACCCGCTCCCCCCCCTGCAACAAGCGATCGGCGTCGGCCTCGGCAGCTCCGTGCCCGCTGCCTGCATGGCTGCTGCCGCCCCGGCCCCCCCGCCGCCGCCGCGTTTCGTTGCACACTTCTTTTTAATTAACCTCTGGGCGGCGCGGCCCGGCTGCCGCGCCGGGGTTAATGATACCAGTGACCCGCCGCGGCCCATCGATCCCCCCAGCCCCGCGCGCCCGACGGCCGATGGACGGGCTCCCCCCCCCCCCAGCGTCCTGCGGGATGAGGCGTGTGTGTCCCCCCCGCCACGGCCAGTGGGACCCCCCCGGGGTGCCCCCACCCTGCTGCAGCCCGGTGAGGTGCCAGGCTGGAGCCCCCAGCTCTCCCCGGCAGCACCCCCGTGCCCACCCAGCCCCCTGGCTCGGGGCAGGGCCACAGCATTGCAGGGGGCTGGGGGGCACCGGGAGGGTTGGGGGGCACCGGGAGGGCTGTGGGGCAGGCGGGGGGTGTCCGCGCACTCTGGGCAGCACAGGGGGTGGGCAATATGTGGGGCTGAAGCCAGGAACGAGCCCCCACTTCAGCCCCCCCCAGAGTGCCCAGGACATCCCCAGCCTGGTCCTGCGTGGCCGTGGGTGCCCACCCCCAGGGTGCAACCCCCCCCCTCCGGTGCCGCGTCCCCCCACCCCTCGGGCCGAAGGGGACCCCCTCCCGCGGTGCCCGGCCCTGCTCCTGGCTCAGGTGCGCCCCGCCAGCGTGCGGAGCTTTAATCCGGCGCGGGGTCGTTCATCTTGGGCGCGGGGCCGGGCTGTCAGCGCTCAGACGAGCCATTTCCTCACCGCGCGGCCCGGCGGGGGCCGAGCCGAGCCCCCCGCGCTCCCGCCATAATTAAATCCGCATGGCCGCGTCGCCGCGCCGCCCCCCCGCGCCCCCCAGCCCCGGGACGTGCCCGCTCCCCGCAGCATCTGGGTCCCCCCGAGGGGTCCTGGTGCCGTGGGACTTTTGGGGGGTGACAGGGGCACCCTCGGGGCCCGGGACGGAGCTCCCCGCCCAGCGCAGCCCCTGCTCCGGCCGCCCCGTCCTGGCTATTTGCGGCGCGGGGAAGGAAGCGGCGGCGGTGAGCGGGTGCTGCCTGCCCGCTTCCTGCCCCCCCGGCACAAGCAGCCCCCCGGCCTTCGCGGGCAGCGGGCACGCGGCCCCACACAATGGCTCTGCCCCACAGCGCGACAGGTTTCCCACGACCCCCCGCCCCAGCACGCTCCCCCCCACAGCCCCTCTGTCCCGCCTGGCTCAGCCGCGAACCCCAGAGCGACACTGGGGGGGGACCCCGACACCCACGGGGGTCCCAGCTTGGGGCCACGCAGCACAGGCCCCTTGCCAGCGGGTCCCCAGCTCCTGCCCCACAGCTCGGTGGGGATGGGGCTGCCCCTGCCAGCCCTGGGGAGGGGGACAGGAGCGTCCCCACCAACCCTGCCGTGCCGGGGTCAGGGGGCGCGGGCGGGCGACAGCCCGGCGGGGGGGCAGCGGCGTTTGCTCCAGCCGGAGGCTTTGAAATGCAACCCCCCCCCCCAGCCCATTTGGCTGGAGTTTGGCCCAAGGCCCATATGGAGGCGTGGAGCAGGGAGGGGGTCCGGGGAGGGCAGCAGCAGCTGGGCCAGGGCCCGTGGGACCCCCTGACCCCAGCACAACACTGGGCGGGGGTCCCCACAGCATCCTCCCACACCCTGGGTGCCCCCCCCAGGGCTGTGTCCAGCTCCTGCCCCCAGCTCGGCTGGTCCCATGTGCTGGCACATGTGTCTCCACGTGTCTGCGTGTGCCTGCACACGCGTGTGGCAGCTCCGCACATGAGCAGGACTCTCGGTGCTCCACAAACTCCCCTGTGCACGCTTGCACACGCCTGTGCCAGCCAGGGGGGCTGTGGGGGGGCTGCTGGGGGGGTGATTGTGCACACATGGACACGCCCTGCACACGAGCGTGCACATGGGCACACGCGGGTGGAGCAGCCGTGGGCCCCACATGTGGTGTGTCCCCAGCCCCGCCACCGCCCTGGCACTCCTTGGGGGGGGCAAGAGCCCCCAACGCCGCTCCCCCCAGGCCATGCCCATGCCTGTCCCCATCCCCGGTACCGCTCCCCTCCGCGCTCGCCCCGCGATGAAGCCGGGGTCAGCCCCGCGCTCGCGCATGCGGCGAGGTCGGCGCGTGTTAATGAATAGATCATTTGCCAACAGCCCCTGGGGGGGGGGTCCCCGGCATCCCCCCAGCTCCCGGCACATTAATCCCCGTTTACCAGGGCGAGGTGTAATCCCATTAGTCGTGGCTTCGCCCGCGGCCCCCGGCCCCGCGAGCGGGGTCAGGATTTATTGCCAATAATTGGCCAGGTCTCCTCCCCCGGCACGGGGCGCGGCGCTGCCGGCGGCTCCCCCGGTGATGCCCCACTTGCCTCTGCTACTGACGGTTTAATTTTGCACTGAGCTATTCCCCTTATTAAAGGAAAATTCATTTGCAAGCAATTTCCATGTGCGAACTGCTCTGCAGCTAGCTCCGGCGCGGGGCTGAGAGTGCCCCTAATCGAGTTACTGCCAGGCGCTTCGGCACGGAGCCGCGTTATTGAAATGGATCCGATAAATAATAGATCAGGGGCAGCGCGCGGTGCCGGGGCGTAAGCGTATTAGCGGGCTGAGCCGCCGCCTCCCGCCCCTAATCGTGTTACTCCGGCACGGCGCAGGCACCCCAGCATGGCGCGGGGGGCGTCCCGGCAGCCGGCTGCCCCCCCCATGTCCCAGTGTGGGTGCCCAGAGCTGCCGGTGCCCCCCAAGACGGGGGGTCCCGAGTGGGAGGACAGGGCAGCCCCTCGCGCGTGTGCTCACACCCTCACAGGCAGCCCCACACATGCTGGGGGGTGCGGAGCCCAGCACGGCTGCCGCGGGGGGCTGGGGCGCAGCTGGGAGCCGGGGGGACCTGAACCCCCAAGGGACCCGAACCCAGCAGGACGGAGCTGTGGGAGCCAAGGGGGGGCTGGCGATGCCCTGGGGTGCCCCCGGTTCCATCCAGGCCGCCGTCCCCACCGGCTGCGGGCGCCCGGCCAGCGCAGGGCGCTCTGCCCCGCTCCGCAGGAAGCTCCGATGTTCCTGCAAAAATTTCAGAAGTCTCATTGATGTTTTCCACCCTGTGTCCCGCTTTGGGGGTGAAAAGCGTTTCCCGTCCGGAGTTCCCGGCAGCTGGAGCTGAGGCGTCCCCCGCCGGGGCCGAGCCGGGGGGGCCGAGGCTCTCGCCCTGCGCTGGGGCTGGGGGCTGGGGGGTGCGGGGCTGCCCTGACCCTGTGCCCCAGCAGCCGCTGCCGGGGGCTCAGCACCGCCCGGGGCAGGATCCGTCCTCCTCACCCCCCCCACAAGGCAGGGCCTTTCCGGGCACAGCTCATGGGGCAAAAGCGTGGGGTCAAGGGGAGAAGGATCCAAGGAGCATCCCTGGGGGTGGGGGATTCACCCCCGTGGGGGCCGGGGGCTCCTGTCCGGTGCCCTCGTGCCGCGCGGTGCCACCGGAGGGGGCTGCGGCTCAGCGGGGCCCAGCTGGGCCCGGGCCCACCAGCAGCTGAGGTGGGACCGGGGCTCGTCTGCACCCCAGAACCGTCGTGCTCCCCCCCAGGGAAGCGTCGGGACCCGCCGGCACGTGCAGCAGCGGCAGCTCCACCGTGTCCCCACGTCGCCGCCGGAGAGGACAAAAGCCGCGTGCGAGGCGGGCAAAGGGCCCGCGCTGGCGCTTCCCGGGAGCAGCCTGCACCCCTCTCCCGAATCCTTTCGATCCCAGGCTGCTCCCCGCCCCCCACAACCCCCCCCCCGCCCTACTCCTGGCGTTTAATTGCTCCGGCTGCTGGGAAATTTCAAGGTTGAATTTGTCTAACTCCGATTTCCAGCCGGGGGATCGCGTTCTGCTTTTGTCAGCAAGATTGGCAACACCCACCACCCCCCCCCCAAACACACGCACACACAGCACACACACCACCACCACCCCCCCCTTCCCCAAACCCCTCCCGGCACTGCCGGATCCCCCTTTGCACCTGCTCCCCCAGCCCGGTTTTCCCGCTGCCCCCCCGCCCCTCCCGCAGGTTCATTTTCTCTCATTACCGACGTGACCCCTGTGCCCTCCGCACCGTCACCGCGTGTGTGTGTGTGTGTCCCCCCGGGTCTGGAGCATCCCACGGGGGCACTGGGCGGGATCGGGACCGGGGGACGCCGAATCGCCCCTCCGGGGCGATTCGGCGTCCCCCGGTCCCGATCCCGCCAGAGGACACGGACCCGGTGTCAGCAGCCGGGGCTCACCTGCGTGTGCGGGCGTCCCCGGGATTTTTACGAGCCGTCGGGATCCCGGAGCTATTTGTACCAGGGAGGGCAATGAGGGGGGGCCAAGGGGGGGGCTGGAGCGGGGGGGGGGGGGATTTATGGCCAGGCCGCTCTCTGAAACCCAAAACCCACCCGAAGCGGCCTAATCACTCCCAGACGCGGCGGCCCCTGCGCTTTTATGGGGCATTTTAGAGCAGGGGAGCTAATAAATTTTTTTTTTTCTTTTTTTGCGACGGTAAAAGCCCCGCTGAGGATGGAGGGGGGGGGTGTGGGGGGAGCAGCGGGCACCCTCCGGCCTCCCCCTGGAGCTTGGGTGAGGGAGGGGGGGATGAAAATCGCTGTACAAGGGGGAGGCGCGGCGCTGCGCCCCGTCTGTATCCCGGTAGCGGCGGCGCAGAGGGAACGGTGCCCCCCCGCTCCTCCCGGCCCTCACCACCCCCCCCCCCTCCCCTCTCCCCGCGCCGTCGGTGGCTCCTCCTCCTCCCGGTGCTCAATTTGCCGCCCCGGCCCCGGGTCTTTAAGGCTGCGGCACCGGGGACCGCGGGTTTTTTTTGGGGGGGGCGGGGGGGGGGGAAGCGGCGGCGGGCTCGGAGCTGCCCAGCCCCGCCGATCGCTCCCCGCCGCCGCCGCCGGGCCCCCGCCGAGGGGGCGGGCTGCGCCCGCGGGGTTTAAGTGCGGCCGCGGCTTGATGCGCGGGCGGGACGGCGGCGGCGAGAAGGGGGGGGGCACCGGCGGCGGGATGAGGCGGGCGCGGTGCTGAAGACGGTGCGGGAGCGGGGGACGCGCCATGACCTCGGCGCGGGAGGCGGCCGGTTCCCCCCCGTTGCTCCCCGCGGGCGGCGGCGGCCGGCGGAGCGCCCTGGACCAGCTCCCGCCGCCCGCCAACTCCAACAAACCGCTGACCCCCTTCGGCATCGAGGACATCCTGGGGCGGCCCCGCGGAGGGAGCCCCCCCGGGCCCGGCCCCGCCGCGCCCCCCGCCCGGCTCCCCGAGAAGGCGGCGGGGCCCCGCGGCGGCGGCTGCGCCCCGTCCTCGCCGCTCTGCGCGCTGGAGGAACTCGCCAGCAAAACCTTCCAGGGGCTGGAGCTGGGCGTGCTGCAGGCGGCGGAAGGTACCGGGGCGGCGGGGGGGCTCCGCCGGGACCGGCGGCGGGACGGGGCGGGGAGCGGGCAGGTGCCGGAGCCGGGTCGGGGCCGGGGGGGCTCCGCCGGGAGCCGGGGGGGCACGGGACGGGGAGCAGGCAGGTGCCGGAGCCGGGGCGGGCCCACCGGGACCGGGGTCTCTCCTCGCGGGTCCCCGGTAAGTTTCCTTCGCGTCCCGGAGCCGAGAGACCCCGCGGCCGCCGGCCGGGAAGGGGCCCGTGCTCGCCCGGGGACGCGGCGGCCCGGCCGGGGCGGCCCCGGTACCGCAGCGGCGGCCGCGGGCCGGAGGGAGCGAGAGGCCCGGGGCCGGGCACCGGGAGACGGAACGAGGCCCCGGTGAGCCGCGACCGGCACCGAGAAGCCGGTGTGGGCAGCCCGGGGCTGCGGGAGGAGCGGCCGGGCCGGGGCCGGTGGCTTTACCGGGAGCCGCGGTCCCGGGCGGCGGATCGGCCCCGCCGAGCCGTGACCGTGACCATGACCGAGCGCAGGGGCAGAGCGGCGGCGGATCGGGCCCGTCGGCAACGAAAACCCGTTACCGGCCCCGGCGACTCCGGCCGGGCCCCGGCCTCCCGCAGAAAAACCCCGTTACCGGCGGGGCCGGGGAACCGCCGCCGTTCCCGGCGGGGTCGGGCGGCCGCTCCCCGCTCACGGGCGTTGCCGGCCCGGCCCAGCGGCGGCTCCCCCGGGGCACCGGGCCCGGCAGACACGGCGAGTCTCGGTTCCCGCGGGAACGAACAGGCCCCGCCGATCCCCGGCTCGTCCCCACCGGGGAAACCCACCGTGAGAGCGGGCGGACGGACCGACGGACCGAGCGGCAACCGGAACCCCGCCGCCCGCCCCGGACAGAAATCTTCCACCGGACGGACAGACGGACACGGGCGGGCGGAGCGCGGCGCCCGCCGATAACGAAAGAACCTTCACCGGGACGGACAGACGGACACGGACAAACCGAGCGGGGCTCCCGCGATTAACGAAAAAATCCCTTACACGGACGGACACACGGACAGAGAGAGCGCGGCGCCCGCCGTTAACGAAAAAAAAAACCAACCAACCCTTAGCGGGACGGACGAACGCAGACAGACAGAGCGGGGCTCCGTGATTAACGGAAAAAAAAAAAACCAAACCCAAGCCTTATGGGGACTGACAGACGGACAGAGACGGGCAGAGCGGCGTTCCTGTAATTAACGAAGATAAAAATCAATCCCTTCCCCGGCCGGACAAACGGACAGGGACGGGCACAGCGCGGCTCCCGCCGTTAACGAAAGATCTCTTGTCCCGCCGGACAGACGGACACGGACAGAGCGCGCCGGGCTCCCGTGATTAACCGGAAGATCCCGTTACCCGCCGGACAGACGGACAGGGACGGGCAGAGCGCAGCTCCCGCCGCTAACGAAAAACCCCGTTGCCCGGCCGGACAGACAGACACGGGCAGAGCCGAGCTCCTGTAAGGAACGAAAAAAAAAAAATTCCCCTCCACGGCCGAGCGGCGCCCCGGTAATTAACGAACCCTCGTTACCGGGCGGACACACGGACACGGACGAACAGAGCGGGGCTCCCGTGATGAACAAAATAAAATCTAGCTTTACCCGGACGGACAGACGGGCACGGCCGGGCGGATCCGCGCTCCTGGCGTTAACGAAAACAAGCCGTTGCCCCGCCGGACAGACGGACAGAAAAGGGACAGCTCGGGGCTCCCGGAATTAAGGTAAAAAAACCCGTTACCGGGACGGAGACACGGGCGGAGCGGGGCTGCGGTAATTAACGAAAGCAAGCCGTTTCCCGGCCGGACAGACGGACGCGGCCGGGCGGAGAGCGGCTCCCGCGATAAACGAAAAATCCCCTTACCCGGCCGGACAGACGGACAGAAATGGGACAGATCGGGGCTCCCGTAACGGAGGTGGAACGGCGTTACCGGCCGGACAGACGGACAGGGCCGGGCCGAGCGGGGTGCTCGTGATTAACGAAACCCGCGATGCCGTCCCCGGCCGGGCTGCGGCCCGCGGAAATGCCCCGGGACCGGCGGACAGACGGACAGAAAGGGACAGATCGAGGTTCCCGTGGGTGAGGTAAAACGCCACTACCCGAACGGACAGATGGACACGGCCGGGCAGAGCGGGGCTGCCGTGATAAACGGGAAAAAAAGGGAAAAAAAAAAAAAAAATCGTCTTTGCCCAGACGGACAGAAACGGGAGCTGCCGGGTTCCGTTACCCGGACGGACCCACGGACACGGCCGGACATCCCGGGGCTCCGGTAACGAACGACCGAGGCCGCTGCACGGACGGACCAGCTCGTGGCTCCCGGGGGTCCCGCGGAGCGGAGCCGCCGCTGCGGGGCCGTTACCGGGGCCGTTACCGGAGCCGCCGGCGGACGCGCCCCGCGCCTCACTGGGGATTTCTCTTCTCCGCCACCGGCAGCAGCGCCGGAGCGCGGCCCGATCGGGGCCTCGGGGCTCCGTGCCGGGAGCGGCGGCTGCGACTGGGCCCGACGGGACCCGGGGACCGACCGCTCTCGGTGCTGCCGGCCCGGCCCCGCCGCCCGGGGCTCCCGGGGCTGCGCTCCCGCCTCCCGGTGCAGCGGGCCGGGCCGGGCTCACCGACCGAGCCGGCGCCGGGGAGGAGCCGGACCGGAGCCCCGGCACCGCCGGCGGGACGCGGCGGGGCTCGGCCCCGGCGAGGAGGCTCCGCGCTCCCGGTACCGGGGACCCGGCAGCGTCCCCGGGCAGGGCCGGGGCTCGGTTTGGTTTGCACGGGTGAGCCGGGGGCGGCTCGGTTCAGCTCGGTTTAACCGGGCTTAACGGAGGTCGGCGCGGCCCAGCTGGGGTCGGTTTAACCGGGTTCGGTGTTCCCCGCTTGGGACGGGATGGGCGCCGAGCGGCGGCGGGTGGCGGGGCGGGCCCGGCCCGGCTCTGCTCGGTGCGGCGGTGCCGGTGCCGGTGCGGCGGGTGCCGGTGCCGCCGCCCTGACGCGCTGTCCCCGCAGGTCGGGAGCCGCCGGGGCCGCTGGGGCCGCGCCCCCCCTGCAAGAAGCGGCGCAAGTCGCGGACGGCGTTCAGCGCCCGGCAGCTGCAGGAGCTGGAGCGGCGGTTCCTGCGGCAGCGGTACCTGTCCCCGGTGGACCGGGACCAGCTGGCGGCGGGGCTGGCGCTCAGCACCGCGCAGGTCATCACCTGGTTCCAGAACCGCCGCGCCAAGCTCAAGCGGGACCTGGAGGAGCTCCGCGCCGACGTGGCCTCGCTGCAGGCGCTGCCCCCCGCCGCCCTCCGGCAGCTCGCGGCGCTGCCCGACCCCCCGCGCCCCCCCGCGCCCGGCCCCGCGCCGCCGCCGCCGCCCGCCGACCCCGAGGAGGAGGAGATCGACGTGGGGGACTGAGGCGGGGGGCGCCGGGGGGTCCCGGGCCGGCACCGAGACTGACCGAGCCCCCGGGCTGGACGGGGCGGCCGCGCTGCCCCCGCTGCGGGGCGGATTGGTGCAATTTTTCCACTTTGTTGTTTTCCTTTTTCCTTTCGTCTTTCCTTATTTTTTAAAAAATTTCTTTCGTCTTTCCTTTTCTTTTAAAAATTTTCCTTCGTTTTTCCCTTCTTTTTTTTTAAATTTTACTTCGTCTTTCCTCTTTTTTTTTTTCCACATTTTCCTCCGTCTTTCCTTTCTTTAAAAAAATTTCCTTCTTTTTTTAAGTTTTCCTTCGTCTTTCCTTTCTAAGTTTTCCTTCGTCTTGCCTTTTTTTTTTAATTTTACTTTATCTTTCCTTTTTTATTTTCCTTCGTCTTTCCTTTGTTTTTTTTTCTTTGTCTTTCCTTTTTTTTTTTTTTTAATTTTTCCTTCGCCTTTCTTTTTTCTTTTTTTTTAAATTTTAAAATTTATTTTCTGCCGCGTCCACCCTGCCGCCCCCAAAGTCGCGGGCACGGGGGGAGGCCGGGGGGGCCCCGGCGCGGTCCGCCCGGGTGTAAATATTTGGAATAAAGGCGACACCTTATCGAGGAGCACGGAGCCTCGGGGGGGGCGGACAGAAGGGGGGGTCACCCCCGCACCCCCTGACCCCGAGCGCACACCGGGGGCGGCTCCGCCGGTTCACCAGAGCGGGGGGTCCCGCCGGAGCACGAGTGAACCCCCCCGTGTCCATCCCCGTGGCCTCACCCCGCTCCCCCCCCCCCTCAAGTCCCCCCCCCGGAGTCCCCACCGCCCCTCGTGACGTCACACCCCGGTGACGTCACCGCGTGGTTTGACGAGCAGGAGCGATTCGGGGTGCGGGGGGGGGCAGCGAGGAGGGGCGCGGGGGTCTCAGCCCCATATTCTTCCCCCGGTGCCGTGGCCGACGCGGGGCGGGGGGGGGCAGCTGCTGTGCGCGCGTGTGTGTCCCCCCGGGGGGTCCCCGGGGGCTCCTGTCACCGCAGCTATGCGCGTCTCGGCTGCGACCCCCCCAAACCCCCCCGCTCCATCTGAGCCCTCGCTGATCTAATTACACCGGTGCGAAGTTCCGAAGGCTGAGCCGACCCCCCCCAGCACCCCCCCGGAATTTTCTCCGGTTTTAATTGCATTGTCCCGCCCCTCCCCCGCGCCGCAGCCTGGGGGGGGGGGGGGAGGGGGAAAAAGGAAAAAATGAGATTTCGCCTCAAAGTGCCTTTGAGCGTCCCCCGGCGGGAACCGGCTCGGATGTGACAGGTAGGAGCGGCCGGGGGGGCTCGGGGGGGGGCTGCGGGGCCTCACGGGCAGGGACGGACCCCCCCGACCGGGCAGGGGGGTGTTCGCGTGTCAACGCGGGCACACGCAGCCCCCCCTCCCTTCTCCCCCCGACACCCCCCCCCCCCGTTTTTCTCTCCCAATTTTCCGCCCGATTAACGCGGCCGCTATCCCCCCCCCTCTGCTGTTGGGATTAATTTCCTTTAACTCGTGATTAATTACTCGCTGCCTCCCCGCTCCCTCTCCCCGGTGCCTATTTGCATATTAATCAAATTCTACTCGATGTCCTGCCTGTCACACACCCACCCCCCCCCAAGACACCCCCCCCCCCAGTGACGTTACCAGGGCTCCCCGCCCCCCCCCCCGGGTCACCGCCGCCCCGGGAGGAGCTTGGGGGGGGGGGGGGGGGGGTTGGGGGTCACTGTGGCCAAACCCCACATGGGGATGGGCCCGATCCTGTGCTGCCCCCCCCGCTGGACAGACACCACGGCTCAGTCTCAGTTTTATTAAGAATAGCAAAAATCGGGTCTGAACCCCCAAAAAACAGGCACAGACCTCGGCTGGGGGGCGGGGGGGGGGAAGGGCCATCTTGGGGCCCAGCCCTGCCCCCCCAACTCCCCAGCACCCCGGGAGGAAGGGGAGGGGGTGCACACCCCAACTGCAGGCTCCAGCCCCAGGGGACCCCACCCTCGGTGAGCCCCACATGTGGGGGGGGGGGGCAGCCCCCTCCGCCAGGGGTGGGGGGGCACCCCCCAAGGCACTGGGGGGGGCAGCAAAGCCCAGCCCAGGGGCACGAGCCCCCTGCCAGGTCCCAGGCCCAAGGTGGGGGCAGAGCGGGGGGAGGGGTCCAGCTCCACGAGCAGGAGCTGAGGAGACACGCCCCCCCCCCCACTACAGGAGCCCCCCGGGGGGGGCACCCACCTCCCCCCAGGGCTCAGGGTGCCGCCGGGGGGAGGGGGTGGCGTGGGACGGGTGTTTGAGCTGCAGCGCCAGTCTGCTCCCCTCGAGCTCAGCGTCCTGGGGGGGGAACGGGGGGGGTAAGTGGAATGGGGGAGAAAAAGGGGATCAAGGTGAAAAAAAAGTGGGGAGAAAGGGAGAAAAAGAGGAATGGGGGGGCAGAAAAAGGAGTCTGGCAGTGCCCCCACTGGGGTAGGGCTGAGGGCAGGAGAAGCTGAACCCCCACCCATCCCGTTCCCCATCCCGGGGGGGCCCCCAGCGCGATGCCCCCCCTCACCTGCATGGCTGCGTACGCCGCCTCTGCCGCCTTCTTGCGGGTGTAGTTGACGAAGGCGCAGCGGCGCTCGGGCAGCACCCGGATGAAGCGGATCTCCCCAAACCTGGGGGGGGGTGGGCATTAGTACCCCCCCCAGAGACACCCCCCCCAGCCCAGCCCAGCCTCCCCCTGGTCCCTCCCTCGCAGGGTCCGCACCCCAGGGCAGGGGTGCTGGGGAAGGGGGGCAGGTTGGGGGGGGGGGCTGGGGGGGCCCGGGATGATGCTGGGGGCACGGGAGGGGCGCGGGGGGGTGCGAGGGGGCTCAGCGCACACTCACCGGCCGAAGCAGCTCTGCAGCACCTTCTCGTTGATTCCGGGGGCGCCGTACCCCACCCACAGCGGGAAGCAGTCCCTGCCCAAACACCAGCCAGCATCACCGGGGGCCGCCTCTGTGTCCCCCACCCCGGCCCCAGCAGCCTGGGCCCCCCCCCAGCTCCTGCCCACCGGCGCCCACCTGGCAGGATGGGTGGGGGGCAGCGTCTGCTGGCTACCAGCCGCGGGCCGGCCCTGGCCCCTCGCCTGGCTCCTGGAGCTCACAACGGTCACGAAGCCGCTCGTGTCCACATCCCCGCAGCTGCTGCTCAACCCCTCCCCTGCTGAGAGGTGGGGAGGGGCTCAGCGCGGCCCCCCGCCATGTACCCCCAAACCCCAGCCCCCCCGCAATGCCCCTTACCGGGGGGAAATGGCGGCTCCCCGGCCTCTGGCAGGGACGGGGACACAGGAACCCCCCCGGGGCTGCTCCGGGCGCTGTGTTGCTGTCGGGGTCGGGGGGGAGGATGAGGTGAGGCCCCGCAGGGCGGTGGGGGGGCCGGGGGGGGTCCTGGGGGGGCCGTTCCCTCACCCGCAGCAGGGCCCGGCAGGCCTCCAGCTGGGCGGCAGCATCAGCGTTGGCGCCGTCCAGGCGCAGCAGCTCCTCGAAGGTGCCGGCGGCCTCGGCGTAGCGCTGGGGCCCGGTGGGGGGGACTCAGTGACGGCTGCTGCCACGGCCCCCCCAGCACCCCAATCAGCCTCACTAGCACCCCACAGCCCCCATCCTGCCACAGCACTTCCTTGACCCCCCCCCATCCCAGCCCCTGCACCCTGTGGGCCCCCCCTACACCCCACACCCAGCCCCCCTGGCACTCCAGCACCCACCCCTGGCACCCCATAGCCCCCCCCAACCAGCCCCAATGCCCCCCACCCCAGGCCCCCTGGCACCCCACAGCTCCCCAGCCAGCCTCAGCACCCCACAGCCCACCCCCCTGGCAGCCTGCAGCCCCCCCGGGTACCTGCAGCCCCCGCAGGGCCTTGCCCTTGCGGAAGAAGCCCTTGGGCCAGCCGGGTCGCAGCCCCAGCGACACCTGCGCGTCCCTCAGCGCCTCCTCGTAGCACTGCAGCTTCTCGTAGCAGTACGAGCGGTTCCCGAAGAGCCTGCGGAACAAAGAAATGTGGGGAAGGGTGATTACTGCTGCCCGAGACCCCCGCCCCCCCGCGGGAACGGTCCCGTCGCTCACCGGTGCTCCCAGGGGTTTAGCTTCACCGCCTCGGTGAAGGCCTGCACCGCCTCGGCGTAGCGGCCTTTCTGGGCCGCCTCGTTGCCACGACCTGCGGGGAGACCGCTTCCTCGTGCTGACCCCCCCCCGACCCATCACCACGGGGACCGCGGAGAAGCGAGGGGCTCCCCCCGCCCCCCCCGTGCAAGGGACAAGCTCCTTGCGGACAGCGCGGAGCCGCGCCGGCCCCCCCCGAGGCACCGACCTGCCAGGATCAGGCTCTGCTGCACCACGCTCGTGTCCGGGACCGCGACGGGGACGGGCAGGGGCACCTGCGGGACGGGCAGGACGGGCAGCACGGGCAGCGCGGGGCCGGCAAGAAGCTCCCCGGGGCCCAGCTCACCTTCCCCGGCGGCCTCCTGCCCGGCTCCGCGCCCTCCGCCCGGGCTGGCTTCTCCTTGCCGGGCGCCGGCAGCCGCACGCCCGCTTTCTGCCGGGCTTTGCAGACGAAGGTGCAGCTCAGGTCCAGCTCCTCCTGGGAGAGGCAGGGTGGGTGCGGGGGGCCGGGGTGCAGCCGCAGGGCAGCCCCCGGGCCCCAGGAGCCCTCACCTCCATCTCCTCCTCGCCTGAGGCGGCTGCGCTGCCCCCGAGGCATGGTGAGGGGCTGGGACCCGCCTGCCCGGCCCCGTCCTCCGTGCTGGTGGTCTGGGGGGGCCCGGTGCCCCCGGCGCTGCACAGGGATGAGGAGCTCTGCGAGGAGAGAGGCGGCAGCAGGGAGCGGGGCGCTGCCGGCCACCCCCTCCCAGGACCTCCGGCAGCAGCCGTGCCCCGTGCGGTCACTCACCGCCTCGGCTCCCTCTTGACTTTGCAGCTCTTGTCCCAGTTTCTCCCGTTTTTTCCGGTCTTTCTGCTTCTGGAATGCGGAACCGGAGCTGTGACTGGGGGGCGTAGCTCCAGGGCTGCTCCCGAGGCGCGGGTCGTCCCCCCCTCCCCAGCAGCCAGGCTTGGTAGGAAGGGAAACGCAGGCAGCTGCCTGCACGTGGGCTGGCAGGGGAACCCCCCCGCGGGGCGCACACACCTTCCTCTTCAGCTTCTTCTTCTCGGCCTTCCTCTTCATCCGCTCCTCCTCCGCCACCAGCTCCCGCGCGTTCCTCTCCGCTTCCTGGGGGAGCGACGCTGTGAATGGGAGAGCGGGACGGCCGCGGGTGGGGGGGCAAACCCCCCCCCACCCTGAGAAGGGAGAAGAGGAGCCAGGGAGGGGGCAGAATCGGGCAGCAGGCAGGCAGCCCGCGGGCAGGGCCGGGGGGGGGCCGCTCACCTCGGCTGTGAGCCGCTGCCCCCAGGGCACGGGCAGCCGCTGCAGCTTCACGTCGAGAGCGCTGGGGGGGGCGCGGGGGGGCTCCTCGCACAAAAAGGATTTCTTGAAGCCGCAGAAGTTGTAGGGGATGTCACTGTCCTCGCTGGAGACGTCCCAGGCCGGGCTGAACCCAAGCCATGCCTCGGCGTCATCCTCCTCCTCGTCCTCCTCCTCCTCGCTGGACATCTCCAGCCGGCTCGGGCAGTACCAGAGCCCCGGGCCTGCGCGGGGGAAACGGGGCCCCGTCAGCGGCAGCTCCCGAGCACCGGAACCCACGCCAGGTCCCCCCCCCGGCCCGACTCACCGAGGCTGAGGGCATCCCGGGCCCCGGACACTTCCCACATGGGGCTCACCGGGTAGGAGTCGTCCTGCGGCGGCACTGGCAGCTGGAGAGGCGGCGGGACCGGGCCGGGGGAGGCGGCGGTGCCTCCCGCGGGGAACTCCCGGGGCTCGAGCTGCTCCCTGCCTCGGTCCCCACGGACCTGCCGCCGGCTGCGCTCGGGCTCGGCGGCGCCAGGCAGGCGGTGCCAGGGGCAGAAGGGCGCTGCGGGGAGCGGAGCCAGCCCTGAGCCCTCGGAAACGAAACCGAAAGGCAGCGGCGGGGCGGGACCGGGCTCGAGCTCCTCCTCCTCCTCTTCCTCCTCCCCGCCGCCACCACCGCCCCCGCCCCGAGCCCCGACCCCGCAGGCGCCCCCACACCCGGCGGGCCGGCTCAAGGCACGGCACTCGCCGTCCCGGGACCCCCCCGGGCTTATCCCGGGACCGCCGGGGCCTGTCCCGGGACCCCCCGTCCCCGCTCCCCCCGTCCCGTACCGCCGCTCCAGCCGCCGGGGCCGAGCACGCAGCCCCAGGGGCAGGCGGCGGGGGCAGCCCCGAAGCTGGAGGGGCCCAGGCCCGGCCCGGGCGGCTCCTGGGTCCCGCCCGCCCCCCGCATCGCCCCGGGCCGCCGCCGCTGGACGCGCCGGAAGTGGGGCACGGCCAAGCCGGAAGTGGGGCACGGCCAGACCGGAAGTGGGGCACGGCACCGGCCGAGGCTACCCGGCCGCCATGTTGGGTGCGGGCAGGACGGCGGCCCGTGAGGCCCGCGCCCAGCAGCACCGGGGCTCCGCGTCCCGCTCCTATTCTCCCCGCCTGGCCTGAGGCCGCGGGCCCGGCCGCCTGCCGGTGCTCAACACCGCCCCCCCCACCGGGCACGGCGGCGATGACCCCCGCGGCGGGTCAGCCCTGCCCGTTCCTCCGGATTAACGCGGGCGCGGCCTAATCCCGCTTCCTCCGGCCGCCCCGGGGATGGCCCAGCGCGGAGCACGGCGGCCCTGAGCGTCGCGGCGGGGAGCCCCCCTGCAGGTGAGGCCCGGGACGGACGAGGAGCCCCCCGGGGCCCTGCCCCCTCACCGGGGACACCGCCCGGGCCCGGGGCCGCCCTCGCCGTCTCCTTGACAACGGGGGGAGGGGGCGTGGTCTGGCGGGGGGCGTGGCCACGACGGGTTGGCGCGACTCCGCGGTTGCCAGCGGGGAGGGGCGGGGCATCGTCCCCAAAGGCCACGCCCCGGCTTTACCCACGCCCACTTTGCCCGTAGCCCCGCCCCCGCCCGTTAACCCCTCATCGCCCGCAGGGGTGGCGAGTGCCGCGCAATTAACGCGCAATTAACGCGTCGCGTGCCACTGGCACCCGGCAGGAGCAGCCCGGCGGGACGGGACCTGCGCCAGGAGGGGGCCGGCGGCTCCGCAGGGTGCCCACGGGGCTGCCCCCCGCGTTACCCCACGCCGGGGGGCCCGTCCCCGTGGGGGCCCGGCCCGCCCCCCGCCGAAGATGGAGGCCACGCTGCGCAGCGCCGGCCGGGAGGAGCGGGAGGACGAGGAGGAGGACGAGGAGGAGGAGACGCCGGCGCTCCTGGCCACGCTGGAGCTGAGCTGCGCGGGGCTGCGCCGCTGCCTCCGCGTCTGGGAGGACCCTCGCACCGAGACCGTCCGCGGGCGCGTGCGGCCCCAGACCGGCGACGGCCCCGGCCCCGCCGCCTTCTCCTACCACCCGGTGCTGCGGCGCGTGGCCGAGCGCGGCGCCGCCCTGCACGCCCTGCTGCGGCACGGCCACCGCCTGCACCTCGTCCGCCGCTGCGCCCGGCGGCTGGAGGCCGCCGCCGCCTTCCTCCGCCGGCTCCTGGCGCTGCCGGAGCCGTCAGCAGGAGCCCTGGGGACCGCCCCGCCGCTGCGGGAGCTCTGCCGGGAGCTGCGGGCGCACGCCGGGTGCTGGAGTGGGCTGCGGCGGCGGGCGCGCAGGGACCCGTGGCTGTGGCCGCTGCGGGGGGACGAGCCGGTGGCCGGCATGCGGCGGGCGCTGCTGGGGCTGGCGCTGCGGGCCGTGGGGCTGGCCGAACGCCACGCCGAGGCGCGGCTGCGGGCACTGGCACGGGCCGGACCCACCACCCCGGCGCTGCTCGCCGACCTCTTCCAGGGGCTGGAGATCTACAACCGGGCGGTGGGCGACCTGGCCCTGGAGCTGGGCACCACCAGCCACTGCCCCCAGGCCTTCCCCATGGCCAGGGTGCTGGGGCTGCTGGCGGCCGAGCGGGGCTGGCTGGTGGCCGAGCGGCTCCAGCCCCTCCTGCAGCCACGGGATGGGGGCGATGGGGCACGGGGCGAGTGCTGGGAGGACGCGGCGGTGCCGTGGCCCCTGAAGCACGGTGCCGCGGCCAACACGGGACCCTCCGTCCGCGAGGAGCCACCGGGCCTTGCCGGGGAGCTGCGGGCGCTGTGCGGGAAGGACGAGGAGCTGATGGGCCTCATCCTGGGGGTGCTGGTGGCCTCCGCTGACGGCCTCCGGCACCGCATCCTCCGTGAGCCCAAGGGGGAGAAGCCGCTGGCGGCCAAGGCCCTGCTGGCCCGGTACCGCCTGCTCTTCTGGGGGACCACCGCTGCGGCGCTGGGGTGCAGCCTGGGGGGGCCCCACGGCGGGACGGGCACAGCTGCGGTGCAGGAGCTGAGCCACGCTCTCGCCCAGGGTAGGTGGGGGCCGGGC
The DNA here is from genome assembly GCF_965140245.1 of Athene noctua. NCBI lineage: Eukaryota > Metazoa > Chordata > Aves > Strigiformes > Strigidae > Athene > Athene noctua. The sequence goes on from NC_134040.1 coordinate 409,175, forward strand.
TGGGGCTGGGGGGTCACCGCGGGGTGCGTTGGCCCCTCACGCCCTGTCCCCCCCCAGCAGCTGGTGTCCCCAGAGAGTGCGAGGAGGAGCTGGGGGGGCTCTGCCTGTGCCTGCTCTGCCGGGACGTCCTCCGGAGCTGGGACAGAGGTACGGGGGGTGCAGGGTGCGGGGCGGGGGGTACAGGTGGGTGCTGTTGACCCACAGCCCCCGCCTCGTCCCCCCAGATTTCGCCCGCGCCCTGGGCTCGACTCTGTCGGACACGCGCTCGCCGGCACCGGTGCCGGTGTGGAGCGGGACAGCGCGGTGCCTGCGGCGGCTCTTCCCGGGCCTGGCCTTCGCCCTGCGCTGCCTGCGGGCCCTGCCCGCCCGCCCGCCCGGTCAGTGGGGGGTCTTGGGGGGGGCGGGCACCCGGCACCCCCTCTGTGCTGCCCCCCCCCCAGGTCCCGTGACCCCTCTCGTCACCCCCAGGCCGCCCCCCGCGCTCGCCCTGCTTGCGCCTGCAGGTGCTGGGCTGCTGCCTGGCCACGGCGCAGGCTGCCCGCTCCTGGCTGATGGGCAGCGCCTGCCGGTACCGGGCGGCCCGGGCCCTGCCCCACCTCCTGCTCCTCACCCAGGGGGACCTGCCGGTACGCGGGGGGCAGGGGATGGGGAGGGGTGGCTGGGGGGCTGGCCATGGGGCTAGCTGTGGCGCTGGCTAGGGGGCTGGCTGTGGGGCTGAAGACTGACTGTTGGGCTGGCCATGGAGCCATGGGGCTGGCCATGGGGCTGGGGGATGGCTGTGGGGCTGGGGGGTGACGGTGGGGCTATGGGGCTGGCTGTGGGGCCGCCTGCTGGGCAGGATCCGTCTCACCTATCTCCCCTCCAGCTGCTGAAGACGGAGCTGGACGAGCTGGTGGTGCTGGTGAGTGGGACCTTCCCGGAGCCTGTGGCCAGCCCCCCCTCGCCGCCCCCCGTCCCCCCGTCCCCCCCCGAGCACCAGCTCTGCCGCCAGATTCGCTCCGTGGCCGCCAGTATCCAGGTACGATGGGGAGGGGGGGGGAGGATGCCCTGTGGTCTCACTCTCTCTGGTCCCGGCCCGGGGGGGTCCGCAGGGTGCCGTGGGGCGGCCGTGCCACCCCCGCCGCTCTGCCCCCCCAGCTCTTCTCGGGGGACGCGCTGCAGACCTTCGCCGCCGACTGCAAGCGGGTGTCAGCCGAGATCTTCGCCCAGACGATGCCGCTGGGCAAGCACTGGCGGGGCGGCCCCCGAGCCGGTGGGTGTCGGGGGGGGGTCTTGGTGCTGGGCGGAGCTGCGTGGGCAGCACTGAGTGTGTGTGTGTCCCCCAGAGCTGCCCGGCTCCCCCAGCCCCTACGCGGCGGCGGCGGCGCAGGCGGTGCTGGGCCGGGTGCTGCCGGTCGCCCGGCTGCTGCCCCACGACGCCCAGACCCCCGCCCTGGCACGGGCCACCACGGCCTTCCTGGAGGCCTGGATGGATCATATCCTGGCTAGGAGGATCAAATTCAGGTAGCCAACGGCGGCAAGGGGGGCTTGGGGAGAGTGCGGGGGTCCCATGCTGACGACGGCCGGTGCCCCCCCAGCCTGCAGGGAGCTTTGCAGCTGCGTCAGGACGTGGAGCTGGTGCGGGAGCTGGTGGGCTCGGAACGTTCCGGGCTGCCCCCCGAAACCCGCCAGCGCCTGCTCGCCCTCCGCGTCTTCCAGCAGATGGACGGGGCCATCCTCTGCCTCTTGCAACAGCCCCCCGGCAGGGCCGGAGGGACCCCCCGCCCTTGGCGCTCGCTGCCCCGCTGCTGTGAGTCACGGCGGCGAGGAGTTGCGGGGGGGACGCAGCCACCGGCGTGCGGCTACGGCCATCGCGGGTGGCACCGGTGTGGGGGTGCGAGGCTCCAGGACACACCCCCCCCCCCCAACTCTGTTTCTCCCCAAACAGGCTCCGGCACCGTCGCCCACCCGCAGGAACCGTGCGCCGGCAGCCTGCGCGGCCTGGAGACCCTGGAGGTGCCGGTGCCGGTGGTGACCCCCCTGCCCATCACCGATGCGCAGCTGTGGGGCGGGGGGGTCCCCGAGTTCTACCTCTCGGCGGAGCAGCAGCAATGGTTGGCGCTGCGGCTGCACCGGGCCCAGCGGTGGCGGCTGCCCCGGCTGCGCTGCGGCGGAGGTGACGCCGCCGAGGTCTGACCGTGCGCGGCGGCAATAAAACGGCTCCGCGCGGTTCCCCCGGTAACCGTCTCCGTCCCTGCGGCGGGGGTGCCGCCGTCCTGCCTGCTGCTGGCTGCACTGTGCTCCCGGTAAACAGTGGGGGGGGGGTCTGCCCGGTCACCGGCATCCCCCTGACCGGGACGACGGGCTCCGGCAGCGGCCGTACGGCCGCTGCCGGAGCCCGTCGTCCCGGTCAGGGGGGGATACCGTGGACCGGGGATACCGGACAGCCCCTCCCGGTGCGACTACGGCTCCCATGATGCCGCCATCTCCGGTCACTTCCGTCACGGGGCGGGGTTGGGCCGAGCCAAGAGCCCCTTTTCCCGGTCCCGGTCCCGGTGCGGCCCCGGTGCCGCCTGCCATGGCCGTCCCCGCCACCGAGGTGGGAGCCGCCGCCTTCGTTACGGCAAGTAACGGCACCGGATTTTGATCCCCCCCCGCCCTGCCACAGCCCCCCCTCTCCGGGCTGAGTCCCCGGTTGGGATCGGTTTGGTGCTACGTGTGTGGGGTGGGGGTCTCTGTAGGACGAGGGGTCCCGGGGGGGCACTGGGGGGGGGGGGGGGCTGGGGATCGCGGCGGGGGGGGGGTGTCGGGGTGGGGGACCACATGGCAGGGAGCCCTTGGGGGTTCAGGGGAAGCCAAAGTGGGGGGTCCCAGAGAAAGCCGGGAGGCTCTCGTGGGTCCCAAAGGATGGTGGGGGGCCTGGGGGGGGTCCCAGGGAGGTTGGGGGGCACATGGTAGAGGTCCCATGGGGGTCCTGGGGGAGGCTGGGGGGCACTTGGGGGGGGGTCTGGGGGGGTTCTTGGGGAAGCTGGGGCGCATGGGGGTCCCAGGAGGGGTTGGGGTGAATGTGGCAGAGGTCCACTGGGGTCCTGGGGGAGGCGGACGGGTGCATGGCGCGGGGGGGGGGTCCATAGAAGTCCCAGGGAGGTTGTGGGTGCACTGTGGGGGTCCCAGCAGAGGGTGGAAGCCCATGGGGGTCCCTGGAGAGGCTGGGGGGCACGTGGGGGTCCTGGGAGAGGCTGGGGGCACGGTGGCAGGGGTCCCAAGGGGGGGGTCAGGGATCCATGGGGCTTCTGGGGGAGGTTGGAGTTATGCTGTGGGGGTACCAGGGGAGGCTGGGGCGCACGTGAAGGTCCTGGGGGAGGCTGGGGGGTCCCATCGGAGTCCCGGGGGAGGTTGGGGGTGCATGGGGGGGTCCCATGGGGGGCCGGGGGGAGACCGGGGTGTGCCCCGGGGGTGCTGGGGGAGGCCCCGGCGCGGGGTGACGGTGCCCGCGGTGCGCAGGGCCCCTGCCCGGCGGCCACGGAGGAGGAGGAGGACGGGGATGAAGAGCTGCTGGGGGCCGGGGGTCCCCGCACCTGGACCCCCCAGGAGAAGCTGCTGCACGAGGCGCGGCTGAAGGCCAAGGCCAAGCGGCGGCTGCGCCGCGCGTCCTCCCGGGACTCGGCCCGCGAGTCGCTCTCCGAGGGCACGGAGCCCGGCCCCGAGCCCGGCAGCCCCAAGGGCCGGGCCCACGACCGCCGCTCCCGCACGGGCAAGGGCCGGGGGCTGCCCAAGAAAGGTGAGGGGGGGGGCGGTGGCGCCCGGCCGGGCCCCAACTGTGTACCTCGGGGGGCTGGGACCCCTCCTGTCCCCCCCCGCGGGGCTGAGCCCCCACGGAACTCCGTCACCCCCTCCTGTGTCCCCCATGGGGCTGGGACCCCCCCCTCTGTCCCCTGTGGGGCTGGGACCCCTCCTCTCCCCCTCCCCGCCCCATGGGGCTGGGCTCCCACCCAGGCCCTGCACCTGGGGGGGGGGCCCCCTCTGGGGGGTCCTCATTGCCCCCCTCCACCGAGCCCCCCCCTCACCCTGTGCCATCCCGGTGCAGGCGGTGCTGGGGGCAAGGGGGTCTGGGGTGCCCCCGGCGTGGTCTACGGCTACCAGGAGCCCGACGCCCGTGACCCCAACTACGACGAGGTGGCTCAGGTAGGGCCCCAGTGTCCCCCCCCAGCTCCCCCCCCGTGCAGGCGGCGCCCCAGGCAGGGCTGGCAGCGTCCCGTCCCCGCAGGGGGACACGGTTTACGCCACCGTGGTGCCCGAGCTGGAGGAGGGGGAGCTGGAGAAGAACGTGCAGCCCATGGTGCTGGAGTACTTCGAGCACGGGGACACCAGCGAGGTCATGGTGCGGCGGGGAGGGGGCCGCGGGGGGGGGACAGAGGCTGCGGGGTGACAGGGACCCTCGGGGACAGGGCAAGGTGGGGAGGGGACGGGGCCCTTGGCCGGGGGAAGGGTCCTGCTGCTGATGGGGACCCTTTGGGGAGGGGGGTCCCTCGGTGGGGAGGACTTTCAGGGGGGTGAGGGGAGGAAAAGGCAGTTCCTTGGGGGTGGGGACCATCCCTGGGGGGAGGGACAGGGGTCCCTGGGTGACAAGGACCCTCGGGCACAGGTCAGGGTCCCTCGAGGAGGGTCTGGGCATCCCGTGGCAGTTGGGGACCTTCATGGGGGTGAGGGGGGCTCCCCTGAGGGTGGGGGAGGCCGGGGGTCCCCCGAGGAGGGTCTGGGGGACCCGGCAGGGGTTAACATGCCGGGCACAGGAGCTGCTGCGGGGGCTGAACCTGGGCAGCCGCGGGCACGCGGTGCCCTCGCTGGCGGTGGCCCTGGCGCTGGAGGGCAAGGCCAGCCACCGCGAGCTGACCTCGCGCCTGCTCTCCGACCTGGTGGGCCGCGTCGTCACCCCCGAGGACATCGCCTGGGCCTTCGACAGGATGCTGCGGGACCTGCCCGACCTCATCCTCGACACCCCCGAGGCCCCCCAGGTGCCGGCGGGCGCGGGGAGGGGACGGGGACAGGACATGGGGGGAACACAGTCGTGCCGGGGGAAGTTTGGGGGGCTGTGGCCGTGCCGGCGGTCCCGTGGCCGTGCCGGGGGATGCTCGGGGGGAGCTGTGGCCGTGCTGGGGGGGCTGTGGCCGTGCCAGGGGATGCTCAGGGGGATGTGGCCGTGCCGGGGCTCCCGTGGCCGTGCCGGGGCTCCCGTGGCCGTGCCGGGGCCGGGCACTGACCGTCTGTCTGCAGCTGCTGGGCCAGTTCATCGCCCGGGCGGTGGCCGACCACGCGCTGCCCCTGGACTTCCTGGAGCGCTACAAGGGGCGCGTGGACTGTGAACACGCCAGGTAAGCGCTGCCCCGGCCCCCCCCCCCCCACCTTTCCCAGCGCCCCCCGCCACGGGCGCCGTCACCCGCCTGTCCCGCAGGGCCGCCCTGGACCGCGCCGCCGTCCTGCTCCGCATCAAGCGCGACGTCAACCGCCTGGACAACGTCTGGGGCGTGGGGGGCGGCCAGCGCCCCGTCAAGCACCTCGTCAAGGAGGTCAGCGCCCGTCCCGCCCCCCCCGGGGTCGCGTCCCACACCATCCTCCCAGCCCTGCCCGTGACCCCCCAGACACATCCCTCTGCTCTGTCTGCCCTCCCTGCACCCCCCGCCTCAGGGTGCGCCCCTGGATGTCCCACGGACACCCCCCTCCCTCAGGACGTGACCCCCGGCTGCACCCTCCCTGCATCAGAACTCGCTGTGTCCGTCCCCCTCGCCAAGGCCGCGTCCCCACGCTGTCCCCCCTCGTGTCCCCGCAGCGCCGTGTCCCCGCGCCCCCCCCCCAGCTGCCTCTGTCCCCAGATGAACCTGCTGCTGCGCGAGTACCTGCTCTCCGGGGAGGTGGCGGAGGCCGAGCACTGTCTGCGGGAGCTGGAGGTGCCCCACTTCCACCACGAGCTGGTCTATGAGGTGAGACCCGAGGGCAGGGGTCCCGGGGTGGTCTGGGTGTCCTGGGGGGGCCTCCCCCACGCCCCCGCTGACCCCCGCGGCCCGCAGGCGGTGGTGATGGTGCTGGAAGGCTCCGGGGAGGAGCCCGTGGCCAAGATGGTGACGCTGCTGAAGGTGCTGTGGGAGACGGGGCTGGTGACGCTGGACCAGATGAACCGGGTGAGCGCGGGGGGCATGGAGCGGGGGGGTCGGGGGGCAGCCCCGCGGCTGACATAGCCCTGTGTGTGTGTCTGTGCGCCTCCCCCTCTCCGTGACCCCCCCAGGGCTTCCAGCGGGTGTACGAGGAGCTGGGGGACATCAGCCTGGACGTGCCGCTGGCCCACGGCCTCCTGGAGCAGCTGGTGGAGCTTTGCTTCGACCGCGGCGTCATCACCAGGGCGCTGCGGGACGCCTGCCCCGCCAGGTACCGGCACCGGGGGGCTCGGGGGGGCCCGTGAGGGGGTACACCCTCCGCGCCCGCCTTCATCCTCCTCCTCCTCCTCCTCCTCCTCCACAGGGGACGGAAGCGTTTCGTGAGCGAGGGCGACGGGGGACAGGTGAAGCAGTGAGCGGGGCCGTCCCGGGGAGCTGCCGGCCCCGCACCCGGCTGGGGGGTGTGGGGGGGGCCGGGACGTGCGCTGTGTGTCCCCCCCCGCTCTGGGGGGTCAGGGGTGCGCCCCCCCCAGCTGCCGCCTTGCACCCGGGACCCCCCCGGCTGTGGGGCCCACCGGGGGGCACAATAAAGCGGCTTCCGAGGGCGAGATGAGTCTGGCCTCCGTGTGTGTTTGAGGGGGGCGCGGGGGGGTCCTTGTCCCCTCGGGGCCGAGTTTTGGGAACACCCGCCCCCTCCCCGCCTCGGCAGTTTTCCTCCCGCCCGCCAGGGGGCGCCGTCCCCGCCGCCCCTCCCCGCCCGCGGTGCCGCTCTGCCGCCGTCGCGCCGTGATGACGTCAGCGGCGCGGCCGGGCCATGGCGGGCGAACGTCGGCGACGCGGCGGGGAAGGGCCCCGGGAACGGCCCCGGGAGCGGGGGAGCCGCCGGGAGCGGGGGGAGCAGCAGCGGCGGGGCGCGGGGCGCGGCTGGGGCCGGGCCGCGGCGGTGGCGGCGGCGCTGGCGGCGCTGGCCCTGGGCCTGGCCGCCGTGGAGTGGGAGCGGTGGAGCGCGGCCTCCCGCCTCGTCACCCCCCACCCCGCGCCCCCCGCGCTCCCCCCCGGTTCTACCGGACCCCTCGCCTCACCCCACCTTTTCTGGGGCACTTACCGGCCTCACGTCTACTTCGGGATGAAGACGCGCAGCCCGCGGTCTCTCGTTACCGGTGAGGCGGAGCGGCGGGGGTCGGGGTGGGGGCAGGCCCGGGAACCGCGTCTGACCCCCCCGGTCCCTCCCCGGTGTCCCCAGGGCTGATGTGGCTGCAGCAGCGCGAGGGCGGCGGCGGTTTGCGCCACACCTGCGAGCAGAGCGACGGCCCGTCCCGCTACGGCTGGCTGATGCACGACGGGGAGAATTTCGGGGTGCAGGAGATCCGGGATGAGGGGCTGGTACTGACAACCGAATTCGTTAAACGACCCGGCGGGGAACACGGCGGCGACTGGAGCTGGCGCGTCACCGTGCGGACGGAGGTGAGGCGGCCCGGGGGGGAGGCAGCGTGGGCCCTTTCCTCGCCTCTCTCTCCTCACCCTCCTCTTCCTCCGCAGGCCGCGGGCGGCCCGACCCCCCTGCTCTCCCTCTTTTTCTACGTGGCCACGGACGAGCAGGGCGAGCTGCACCCGCAGCTGCACAACGGGACGCGGCTGGCGGCCGTGACGGGCGCGACGGAGGAGCTGGGGCGCTTCACGCTCACCTTCCTCCCGCCCACGACGGAGAGCGGGCAGGACCCCAAATACGCCAGGTGCCTCGCCGCGACGCCCCGTCCCTGTCCCCGTTCGCCCCCCATCTGTTAACCCCGTTCTCTCTCCGCAGCTACAACTACTTGGAGGCGCCGAGCCCGGGGCTGCACCTCCTGACCGACCTGGTGCGCGGCAGCTTGAGCAACCGCTTCGTCTTTGCCCCCCCGGGGGGGCCCCGCCGCCGCTTCTTCGCCGTGGAGGCTCTGGGGGGTTTCCCGGGCGAGCCCCCCCCTCCCCGCGGGCGCCTGCTGCTGCACCAGGTGACGCTGGAGCCGCCGGCCGTGGCCGAGGTGACCTTCGAGTCGGGCAGCGCCGGGGACCGGCGGGGCCGGCTGGCGGGGGGGGCGCTGTCGGCGGCGCTGTCGCAGCACGTGGCCGCTTTTGAGCGCCGTTTCGAGGAGACCTTCGGGCTGGCCCGCAAGGGCTTCCCGCCGGCCCAGCGCCGCTTCGCCCAGGCCGCCCTCAGCGACCTCCTGGGCGGGATGGGCTACTTCCACGGCCGCTCGCTGGTCCAGGGGCCGCGGCAGGAGCGCCCCGTGCCCGCCGCCGAGGCCGCGCTTTTCACCGCCGTCCCCTCCCGCTCCTTCTTCCCCCGCGGGTTCCTCTGGGACGAGGGTTTCCACCAGCTGGTGCTGGCGCGCTGGGCGCCGGCGCTGAGCCGCGACGTCATCGCCCACTGGCTCGACCTGATGAACGCCGAGGGCTGGATCCCGCGGGAGCAGATTCTGGGGGAGGAAGCGCGGGCCAAGGTGCCCCCCGAGTTCCTCCTGCAGCGCAGCGAGACGGCCAACCCCCCCACCCTGCTGCTGGCGCTGCAGGCGCTGCTGCCCGCCGCCCCCCTACCCTACCTGCGCCGCCTCTTCCCGCGCCTGCGCGCCTGGTACGACTGGTACAACCGCACGCAGGCCGGGCCGCTGCCCCTCACCTTCCGCTGGCGCGGGCGCGACCCCCAGCCCGAGCTCTTCCTCAACCCCAAGACCTTGGCCTCGGGGCTGGACGATTACCCCCGTGCCTCGCACCCCTCGCCCGAGGAGCGGCACCTGGACCTGCGCTGCTGGATGGCGCTGGCCTCGGGCGTGCTGGCCGCGGTGGCCGAGCGCCTGGGTGAGCCGGCCGGGCTGTACCGCGCCGCCGAGCGGGCGCTGAGCGACAACGACCTGCTGGACCGGCTGCACTGGGCACCCCACCTGGGCGCCTTCGCCGACTACGGCAACCACAGCGCGGCCGTGGGGCTGCGCTGGCAGCGGGGGACGCTGGCGGCGCCGGGGAGGCCCCCGCCGCCCCCGCGGCTGGTGCGGGAGGTGCGGGAAGCGCCGCGGCCGCAGTTCGTGGAGGCTTTGGGCTACGTCAGCCTCTTCCCGCTGCTGCTGCAGCTGCTGCGGCCCGACTCGCCGCGGCTGCCGGCGGTGCTGGCCGCGCTGCGGGACGAGCGGCGGCTCTGGACGCCCTTCGGGCTGCGCTCGCTGTCCCGCGACAGCCCCTTCTACCTCCAGCGCAACACCCAGCACGACCCCCCGTACTGGCGCGGCTCCGTCTGGGTCAACATCAACTACCTGGCGCTGCGGGCGCTGCGCGGTTACGCCGAGGCCGCGGGGCCGCAGCGGGAGCGGGCGGCCGAGCTCTACCAGGACCTGCGCCGCAACCTGGTGGGCAACGTCTACCGGCAGCACGCGGAGAGCGGCTTCCTCTGGGAGCACTACAGCGACAGCACGGGCCGCGGGCAGGGCTGCCGGCCCTTCGCCGGCTGGTCCGCGCTGGTCCTGCTGGCCATGGCCGAGGACTATTAGGGGGTGCAGGCACGTGCCTGCCCTGCCCGGTTTTTTTTTTCTCAGGTGCGGAGCTCCACCCCGCTCCACCCCCGGAATAAACCTCCACCGCTCTCGCCTGCGGCTGCCTGTGTCGGGGTTGGGGGGTCACGGCTCTGTCCTGTCCCCCTCTCCAAGGGTGGGGCTGCCATGGCGGGGGGAGGGGGGGCCCAGCTGAGCCCCGGTGCCCCCCCAGCAGGCGCGGGGGCTGCCGTACTTCCACATCTCTTTAATGGTGAGAGAACGCTACGTGAGCTGCCCGGCCCCCGGCGGAGATGGGCCCCCCACCCCGGGCAGCGGCACCAGCCCCCCGGGGCCCCCGGCAGCAAGTGGGGGGGAAGGGGGATGTGGGGGGGGGACACACAAGGCGGGCACGGGAACCCCTGGAAGCAGTTCGGAGGGGATGGGGGGGGCTCCGGTGGGGCCGCTCCGGTGGGGCCGCCCCGGGGCCCAGCTGCGCCGCACGAGGTACTGGAGACGATGAGATGGGGGGTGGGGGGGTCAGTCGGGGTGAGGGGGGGCTCCACGGCAAGAGTCCAGACCCCGGGACACTGCCCCAAGCCCCCCCCGACACACAGGGAGGGGGGGGCTGTTCCCCGCCGAAGTGCTGCCTGTCCCGCTCTGCCCTGGGGCTGGGGGGGGTCGCACCCCAAAAGGCTGTGCTGAGGCGGGGTGGGGTGGGCAGAGGGGGGGGCCGGCTCGGCGCAGCCGCCCCCCCCCAACCCCGGGGCGCAGGCAGCGGGCCGGGCAAGCGAGCGGGCAGCGGTGCGCACAGGGCTCAGACGGGCAGCACGGGCGAGCCGGGCCCCTGGCAGCGGGGCGGGGGCGCGGGGCCGGCCTTGCCCAGGAGGTGGGTGCCTTCGCCCTCGCCCTCCTCCTCCTCCTGGCAGCGCCCCACCTCGATGCCCGAGTCACCCGTCAGGCGCCGGTGCCGGTAATGCTCACCGGCGCTGCCGCCTTCCTCCCGGGCTGCGCCGCCACCGCCCTCCTCCTCCTCCTCGCCCTCCTCGATGTCGGAGCAGGGGTGGCCGTCGGCCTCGAAGAAGTCCACAGTGGAGGAGAAGAGGGCGTGCTTGTGCAGGGCCCCCCGTGCCGGCGGCTCCTCGGGGGGCAGCTCCCAGCTGGCGCCGGTGCCGGTGCTGCTGGTGCCGCCGTCCTCGCTGGGGGTGCTGGCCGGGCTGCGCCCCGTCTCGTCCGTGGCCCGTGCCGAGAGCGAGGTGCTGCTGGGGGAGGTGGCGCAGCTCGACTCACAGGAGCAGCTGGTGGAGTTCTCGGAGCTGGGCGAGAGGGTGAGGCTGCCGGAACCCTGGCGGGCGCGGGGGCCGCTGCCGCGCGGGGCCAGCACGGCGCTGTACGGCGGCGGCGGCGTGCCGGGCCGGTGGGCCACCTCCTCGTAGGCAGGCAGCTTGAAGGAAGCCAGCATCCCTGCGGGGGGGGCAGGGGTCAGCACGGGCCTCCCCCAGTCCCCCAGGCTGGCACCGGGACGAGGCCCCTGGAGGGTGCAGCCGGAGTGGGGGGGGTAAAAGGGGATGGGGAACACACAGAAAAGGGGGTTGGGGGACAAAAAAAAACGGGGGAGGGGGGTAAAAGGAATAAAAGCGAGTGGGTGGAAGGAATAAAAAGGGGGTTGGGGGGGAGCGGGACAAAAGGAGGTCGGGACGGGGGGAGAGGGATAAGAGGGGCGCGGGCCCCCCACTCACTGAGGTCCATCATGGAGGCGGGGTAGTTGCAGGCACCGTGGTAGGCGATGAGGTTGATCTCCCGCTGCCGCTGCTGCTGCTGCAGGCGCAGCTTGGCCCGGCGGTGCCGGTAGGCGCAGCAGCAGCTGAAGAGGATGAGGATGGTCCAGAGGAGCCAGAACCCTGCGGGGAGCGGAGCGGAGCGGGGGTCACCCGCCGCCTCCCGGGGGGCCCCGGCATCCCCCCCCGCCCGAGCGCCGCCCGCCCGCACTCACACCACAGCTCGTAGTAGTAGGTGCAGCAGCCGGTCTCCCCGCAGCAGTGCCCGGTCTCGCACACGTAGGGCTGGTTGTTCACCCCCGGGCAGTACTCCCGGGCCTGCGGGCACAGCCACACCGTCACACCGGCCCCGGGGCTCCGCGGGGCTCCGCGGCCCCCCCCGGCCCCCGCCCCGGCCGTACCTGCTGGTGCTGCCGGCCCAGCAGCGCGGCCCAGGCCCCCTCGGCGGCGGCGCCGCTCCCGGGCCGCTCCATGGCGCCGCCTACAACCCGCCGCGGCCCCGCGCCGGCTCCGCCCGCTCGGCCGCCCCGGCCCCGGCCCCCGCCGCCCGCAGCAGCAGCCGCTGCCCCGCCGCCGCCGCCCCCATCCCGGCCGCCCGGGCCGCCGCCGCCGCCCGGGCCGCAGCCTCCGCCGCCGCCATCACGCCCGGGCCGAAGCTCCCGCCCCCTACCGCCGCCGACCAATCCACCGCCGCCTCGCCGCCGTCCGCCAATCGGCGGCGCCGCCGCCGCCCTGCCCCCGCCAATCGGGCGCCGTCTGCCCGCGCCTCACGCCCAACAACAGAGACAAAGGGACCGAGCCCTGCCCCCGCCGCGATTGGCGGCCGGCGCCGCCAACCGGAGGCGACGCCCAGCCTCCACAGCCGCGACTGACTGGCGCGCCGGCCAACGGGCGGCCTCGCCCCGCGCCGCCGCCACCGACGGACGGGCGCAGCCGCCCCTGGCAGGCCGGGGCCCTCCCCTGGGAAGGCGCTGCCGAGAGCTTGGCCAACCGGCGGCCGCGGGCAGGACCCGAGCGCGCGATTGGCGGAACGACCAACCAACCGAACAGAGGCCGCCCTCCGCCTCAACCAATGGCCGCTGCCGCAGGGCGCTGCCCCGCCCCCGGGACGGCCGGGCCGGGCCGTACCACAGCGCTCCCGGCGGGGGGGGGCGGGCGGTACCACCGCGCTCCCGTGAAGGCGGGGGGGGGGGGGCGTGCGTTCAGGCCTGTCCCCGTCCCGGCGGACCCACACACGGCTCCTTCGCCAACAACCTTTAATCAGCGCCGCGGCACCGGGCGGTGGCACCACCGCGGGAACCCCCCCCGCCCCCCTCTGTCCTCCAAGCCCCGGGACCCCCCCGTGTGTCCATGGCGGCGCCCGCGCCCCCGCCGGGCCTAGGCCGCGGCCTCCTGCAGCCGGAGGTTCCGCCGGTAGCAGGCCAGGCTGCAGAGGGGCAGCCCGGTGCGGGAGCAGCAGTAACGCTTGTGGTTGGAGCAACCGGCGACGCCGCAGAGCACCGGGGGGGGCACGGCGGGGGCCGCGGCGGGCGGCAGCGGCAGGGCCATGCCCACGGGGAAGGAGACGGTGATGCGGTCGGTGGCGTTGCAGTAATGGACGACGGGGCAGGGCGCCTGCTTGGCCCGGCGCTCCCGCAGCGTCTTCACCTTGGCCTTGTTGGTCTTGGTCAGGCGCTCGATGGTCTGGTTCTTGTTCTCCTCCGCCTTCTTGGCCGCCTGCAGGCGCCGCTTGCGCGCCCGCTCCTCCCGCTTCACCAGCATCTCCTCCGTCAGCTCCTTGGCCTTGTAGCCCATGGGCAGCTCCAGCAGCGGCTGGCTCTGCTGCTTGTGCAGGAGGGCCTTCTGCGGGGGGCGTGGGGACACCGTCACGCTGCGGCCGGGGCCCCTCCTGCCCCTCCGATCCGGCCCCGCGGCAGCCCCGACCCCTCCGTGTCCCCCCCCGGCCCCCCTCACCTGCCGGGCTGTCAGCAGGGACTCGTCCACCTCCTTCTTGAGCTCCCCGTTGTCATCCAGCTCGCCCTTCTCCAGGGCGTCAAGCCAGCGCTCTTCCTCCTCCTCCTCCTCCTCGCGGGCAGGGAAGCAGCTCTCTGGGTCCAGGTCCGGCAGGGGCGAGGGGTCCAGGTTACTGTCCTCGTCTGGGCCGGGCAGCAACGGGGGGGGGGAACAGTCACCGGGGGGGGGGAGGTGTCACCCCTTCCCGGGGTCAGGCCGCCCCCGGAGCCGTGACAGGGGGTGGGGGGGCCCGGCCCGGTACATCCCTGCGGGCTCCCCCTCCCGCTCCAGCACTCCGAGGCTCCCCCCGGCCCTCCCCTACAGCCACCCCCTCCCCCTCGGAGCCCCCCACTCCCGCGGTGCCGCCGCCCCCGGGGCTCACCCAGCCAGGCCCGGTACTGCTCGATGGGGACGCCCTCGGTGGGCTCCTCCTCCTCGTCCACCACCATCAGCGGGGAGGGCGAGCGCGGCGCCTCGGGGACCACCGTGAAGGTGGGGACGCTGCCGGGAGAGCGCGGGGAGGGGGCAACGGGTGAGGCGGGGGGGAGATACACAGACACACAGACACGGGGGGGACCCCCGGCCCTACCGAGGGTGGGACGCGGCGCCCGGGCGAGGGCCGCGGTGCCTGTGGGGTGGGGGAAGAGACCCCCCCCGGCCCCCCTCACCTCTTGGTGCCCAGGATCTGCCCCCCCAGCTTGATCTTGAGCTTGAGCTGGGGCTTGCGCGGGCCGGCGGCGGGCTCGGGGGCGGGGGGAGCCGCCGCCGCCTCATGGTGGTGCTTCTTTTTGTGCTTCTTCTTGTGCTTCTTGTGCTTCTTCTTGTGCGCGCCGTGCCCGCCGCCCGCCTCGGCTTCCTCCCCTGCGGGGGGCAGCGCCGTCAGCCGGGCCCGGGGCACCCGCCACCGGGCCCGGCCCCCCCGGCGAGAAGCGGCCGGCGGGGCCGCAGCGCCGAGCCCCGGGCGGCCCCCGGGCCCTCACCGTGCTCGCCGCCCTCCATCCTGCCGCGCCGCCAGGCCTTGCTCATCCGGCGCTGCCGGGGCCGGTGTCCGGGGAGGGGACGGGGGAACCAATTCCGGGCGGACCCGCTTCCGCCCGGCGCGGCGGAACACGCGCGGGAGGGCGGGCGGGGGCGTGGCGGCGCCGGCGCCGCCATCTTTGAAGCGGGCAGAGGAGGGGGCGGGGGAGCGCGGCCCGGGCGGAAACAGCGGCCGCGGGGCTTCGGGGCCGCGCTGACGCGAGTCGGGGGCGCGGCGGGGGTCAGGGTGTGAGTGAGCGTGTGAGTGTGAGTGTGAGTGTGAGCGGGCGTGAGAGGCTGTGTGCGTGTGAGCATAAGCACGGGGGGGTACATGTGTGTGTCGGTGTGTGCGTGTCTGTACGTGTGCCGTGTGAATGTTTGTGTGTGTGCACATGTGCGTGTCCGAGTGTGAGTGCACACGTGTGTGTCGGTGTGTGTCGTGGCCCTGTGTAGTCACACACACACTGGTGTGCACACACGTGTACACACACTCACACACATGTACACACACACACACACACACGTAAACCCCCCCCCCCAGCCCCCCCGGCCCCGCAGCTGCCGCCGCTGACTCGGGCCATTGTCCTGCCCGTGCCAGGAGCCGCCCGGTACCGGCCCCGGCCCCGCTCTGGCTCCCGACGGTCACCCTGGGGCTCCCCGGGCGCTTCTCAGCGGCGCCGGGCAGCGGGACCGGCCTGTCCCGGTGCTCCCCGGCCTGTCCCGGTGTGTCCCGGTGTCCCCCGGTGTGTCCCGCCCCGTGCCAGGTGCGGCGGGGCCAGGGAGGGGTTTTTCTCCCAGCTCGGAACGGGGGAACCGTCCCGGTGGGAACCAACGACCAACCGGGACCATCCCCGGTGCCGTTCCCGGTACCATGTTTTGCCGTAACGAGCGGAGCCGGGTGACCGTGGCCCGGGGCTCGGCGCTGGAGATGGAGATCAGCCGCGGGGGCTGCGGCCCCGGGCCCCTGCCCGACTGCGCCCAGGTACGGCACCGGCCCCCCCGCGCCGAGGCCGCGCCGGCGGCCGCTCCCCCGCTCCCGGCCCCCCCGCCCCGCCGGTCCTGCCCGTCCCACCGGCCGCCACCGGCCCAGCCGGGATTTCCCGCCGCACCGGCCGGTTCTGCCCGCGGCCCCGCCATGGCGGCCCTGGGCCGGCAGCGCCCGGGGGCCGCACGGGGCGGGGGGGCCTGGCCGGGACCCCGGGGCGGGTGCAGCCGGGGGGGGGCTGCGGGGGGCTGGAACCGGGAGCGGGGAGCGGGACCCGCAGCCCCGCCACGGCGCGCACGTGGCACATGGCGGGGACGAGGCTGGGGGGGCCCGGTGCACGTAACGGGGGGTCCCAGTGCACTCGGGGGGGTCCCAGTGCAGTTGGGGGGGGGGCAGTACACCCAGGAGGTGCCGGTGCATATGGGGGGGAGCCCGGTGCGGACAGGGGGGGCCCGGTGCACACGGTGGTGGGGGGTCCTGGTACACATGGGGGGGCCCCGATGCAGTCGGGAGGGTCCCGGTACCCATGAGGGGGGGTCCCGGTGCACACAGGAGGTTCCGGTGCACGTGGGGGGGTCCCGGTGGACACGATGGGGGGTGTCCTGGTTGCCCCGGTACCAGCTGCACGTGGCGGGGGGGTCTCTGTGCCCACGGGGGGGTCCCGGAGCCGCCGTTGCCGCAGGGGGGGGGGGCGGCGGCTGTGAGCGGAGCCGGCGGAGGCGAAGCGGGGGGGCTGCGGGGAGGGGGGGGGGGCGGGCCGGGGGCGGGCGGGCGCCGCCTTCCTGCGCGCGGCGGAGCGGCGGAGCGCGAGCGGCGGAAGGTACCGGGAGGGGGGGGCCGGAGTGGGGGGGGGGACACGCGCTGCTGCGCCCACCGGGGCCGGTAGGGGGCGGCGGCCGCCACCGGGGGGGACACACACACACACACAGGGACACACACACCCCCGGTCCTGGGCTCCCCCCGCCGGTCCCGGTGCCCCGTCCCCTCCCCGCACCCCCCGAGCCCCCCCCGCACTGTCCTGCGCGCCCCATCCTGTCCCCGTGTCCCCCCCCCTCCCTGCACCCAAAACGCCGCCTCCTGACCCCCCCCTACCCCCCCCCGTTCCCCCCCCCCCCCCCCCAGCCGCCCCCGCTGCCCTTTCCCGCACAGTGTCCGGTTGTTCGACGGGAGGGGGCGGCCGGTACCGGGTTGGGGGGGGGGCAGAGGGAGGAGCTGAGTGTGTGTGTGGGGGGGGGGGCCTTGTACGTAGTGGGGGGGCGATGAAAGGGCCCTTTTCTCTCCGCAGCCCGACTTTGGGGTGGGGTGGGGTTGGGGGGGAGACGCCGAGGAAAAAAAAAAAAAAAAAAAAAAAAAATTCAAACCCGACTCCCGACGCGACGCTGGATGCAGTTGGGGTGGATGCAGGAAATTTCTCCCCCCCCCTCTACCGCTACCACCACACCACCTCCGAGCCCCCCCAAAATTAGCGGGGGGGTCCCGGTGGTCCCCATGGAGGTGGCGGGGAGGGGGCAACGCCTCCAGATGCAGGAAAAACTGCGGATTTTGGAAGATCTCAACATGCTTTATATCCGCCAAATCGCCATTAGCCTTCAGGTAGGAATTGGGGGGGGGTCTCCCCCCCACTTCGGGAACCCCCAGGACCCCCCCCCCGGACCCCCGGACCCCTCCGGGGTCCGGGGGTCCGGGGGGGGGGTCCTGGGGGTCCCGGGAAGATGGAGAGCGCTCCCCCCCCCCCCCAATATCCCCCCAGGGAACAGGGGGGGATTTTTTTTTTTTGGGGGGGGTGTGTGTGACTTCCCGTTGTCGCCGTCCCCCCCCCCCCCGTTTTCGCCCGCTGCTGGGGGTTATTTATAGCAACCGGTGACGTCACTGCAGGGGGCCCGGGGGGGGGGGTGTGTGTGGAGGGGGGGGCACACCGGGAATGGAGCAGCAACCGGTACCGGCAGTGAGTTGGGGGGCTGAGGGGGGGGGAGAGGGGGCGTGTGGGGTGTGTGTCCCCCCACAAACACCTCACTTGGGGAGTGGGGGATGCGTGGAGCATCTGTGGGGCAGGAGGTTCCTCTATGGGGTGGTTTGTTTTTTTTTTGGGGGGGGGGGCGTGGGGTGTTTTGGGGGCGCGTGGGGGGGTGTCTGTGGGGCGTGTGATGTAGCTGTGGGGCGCGTGGCACATCCACGGGGTATCTGTGGGGTGCGTGGCACATCCGTGGGGTGTGTCGTTCCCCCGTGGGGCACGTGGGGTGTCTGTGGGTCGCATCGTTCCCGCGTGGGGTGCGTGGGGTATTTGTGGGGTGCGTGGCACGTCTGTGGGGCACTTACTGGATCCGTGGGGTAGCTGTGGGGCACGTGATGTGTCTATAGGGCACGTGGCACATCCGCGGGGTATCTGTGGGGTACGTGGGGTATCTGTGGGGCGTGTGGCACATCCGCGGGGTATCTGTGGGGTACGTGGGGTATCTGTGGGGCGTGTGGCACATCCGCGGGGTATCTGTGGGGTACGTGGGGTATCTGTGGGGCGTGTGGCACATCCGCGGGGTATCTGTGGGGTACGTGGGGTATCTGTGGGGCGTGTGGCACATCCGCGGGGTATCTGTGGGGTACGTGGGGTATCTGTGGGGCGCGTGGCATGTCTGTGGGGCGCATGATGTGTCTGTGGGGCACGTGGCACATCCGCGGGGCATCCGTGGGGTACGTGCTGTATCCGTGGGGTGCGTGGCACATCTGTGGGGTGTGCGGGGTAGCTGTGGGGTGCGTGGTTTATCCGTGGGGTGCAGACGGATATCCATGGGGTGCGTGGCACATCTGGGGGGTGCGTGGCACATCCGTGGGGGTATCTGTGGGGCACATGCGGGTACCTGGGGAGTGCGTGGCACATCTGGGGGGTATCTGTGGGGCGCGTGGCTCCCCCGTGGGGTACACGATGTATCCGTGGGGCACGTGGTATGTGTGGGGGTGCGTGGCACATCCGTGGGGCGCATGGGGGTATCTGTGGGGGGTGTGGCACGTCTGGGGGGCGCGTGGCTCCCCCGTGGGGTGTGTGACGGGGCTGGGCCAGGCTGGGGGGGCTGTGGGGGGGGGCAGTGGGGCTGTGTGTGTGGGTGCCTGGGGAGAGTGACCCCGAGGAGTGGGGGGGGGGGTATTTGGTGGCTGGTTTGGGGGGGCAGCGATGTCTGTGGCGGGGGGGGCTGGTGTCCAGCAGGGGGGGGGGGTGCACAGCCAGCCCCCCCACCCCCCCCAAGCTGCGAGATCCGGGGGTGTCCGCGCTGGGTTGGGACACCCCCCCCCCAATCACCCCAACCTCGGGGAGTCCCCAGCGGGTGCCCCCCAATGCTCCCCCCAGGACACGGAGATCCAGCGGAAGATGGAGCGGGAGCTGCGGCTGCGGGAGGGCGCCTGCAAGCTCCTGGCCGCCTGCAGCCGCCGGGAACAGGCGCTCGAGGCCGCCAAGAGCCTCCTGGTCTGCAACTCCCGCGTCCTGGCCTACATGGCCGAGCTGCAGCGCAGGAAGGAGGCGCAGGTGCTGCGGCGGACGGCGCGGCGGTGAGCACCCCGGGGACTGGGGGGGACACGCGCGGCGCGGGGGGGACGCGCGCGGCAGCTCCCCGACGCTGCCCCTCCCCGCAGCCCCTCGGACGCCGGCCCCGCCGACGAGCGCCTGCCCTGCCGCGGCACCGTCTGCGTCTCAGGTACGGGGGGGGGGCTTGGGGTGCACCCCCATAATGGGGGGGGACGGTTCTGGGGTGTCCCCGACACTTCCCCCCCCTCCCCTCCCCTCCCCAGACCTGCGCATCCCGCTGATGTGGAAGGACACCGAGTACTTCAGGAACAAGGGGGGTGAGTGGGGGTGCAGGGGGGCTGGGGGGGCAGAGCAGTGTGCCCCCACGCCCTGCCATGGCCCTGACACCCCCACTCCCCCCCCCCCGCAGAGCTGCACCGCTGCGCCGTGTTCTGCCTCCTGCAGCTGGGGGCCGAGATCCACGACACCCCCATGGTGCTGGTGGACCGGACCCTCACCGACATCTGCTTCGAGAGCGCCGTCCTCTTGTGAGCGGGGGGGCCTGGGGGACCCCTGACCCCACCCAGCTCCTCCTGGGGGACCCCCGCCCCCCTCTGCCTCTCTTGGGGGAACCCTGCCCCCCCCCCTCTTCCTGAGGGGACTCCCAACTCCCCCTGGGGGCCCCTGACTCCCTCTGTTTCCCCCAGGGGAGCCCTTTCCACCCCCTTATCTCCTTCTGGGGGACCCCTGTTCCCCCTGGGGGTCACCTGCACTCCTCTGCCCCCCCCCCCCCCGGGGGACCCCTGTCTCCCTGGGGGGACCCTCAACTGCCCCCTGCCTCCCCCTGGGGAATCTCTATCTCCCCCAGGGAACCCCAGCCCCCCCCACCTCCTCCTGGGGGGACTCCTGCCCCTTTGCCTGCCTGGAGGACCCCCAACTCCCCCCCCGAGGGACCCCTGCCCTGGGGTGTCATGCAGGGTCCCCCCGTGGAGCAAAGAGGGGGTGTGCCCCCACCTCCATGGCCACCCCGTGTTCATACCGTGCCCCCCCTCCTCTGCCCCCCCCCCCCAGTTCGGAGGCGGGCCCCGACTTCGAGCTGAAGGTGGAGCTGTACAGCGCGGGGCTGGCGGGGGGGGCGGCGCAGGGCAGCACCCCCAAAAAACTGGCCACGCGCCTCAGCACCTCCCTGGGCCGCTCCGCCGGCAAACGGGTGCGCGCGGCCATGGAGGGGGGGCCCGGCAGCCCCCCCGGCAACGGCGGCACCGGCCCCCTCCTGCTGCCAGCCCCCAACGTGCCGTGAGTACCCGTCCCCCGCAGTGTCCTGTGTGTCCCCCCACTCCCTGTCACCCCCTTCCCCTCACCCGCTGTCCCCCCGTCCCCCCCCACCCCAGGGGCCCCAAATTCCACCTGCTGGCCCACGCCGTCCTCTCCCTGGCCGAGGTGCAGGACGGCTTCCGCACCCACGACCTCGCCATCGCCAGCAACGGTGAGTGGGGGGGTCTGTGGGTGGGGAGGGGGGGCTGGAGGTGGGGCAATGGGTCTGGGGGCCTGTGGGGTGGGGAAGAGAGGACTGGGGGGGCAGTGGGGCTGGGAGGACCCCGTGGCATGGGGAGAGGGGACTGGGGGGGCGATGGGGTGGGGGCACAAGGCTGGGGGGGCCGTGTGAGGTGGGGGGAGGGCTGGGGGGTGACGGGGTGAGGGGATGGGGCTGGGGGGTGATGGGATTGGGGCAGAGGGTTCTGGGGTCCCGGCAGGGTGTGGGGGGGTCTGTGCAGGTGGGGTCCCGTGCCCGGGTGCCCCAGGCGAGCGTGTCCCCCCCCAGAGGAGAGCTCCTTCTGGCTGCCGCTCTACGGCAGCATGTGCTGTCGCCTGGCGGCGCAGCCCCGGTGCATGGCCACCCCTGTCACCAGCGGGTTCCTCCGGCTGCAGGTCAGCGGGACGGGGACGGCATGGGGACAGTGGGGAGAGGGACAGGGACGGGGACAGTGGGGACGCATGGGGACAGGGATGGGGCTGGGAACAAGGACATAGTGGGGAGAGGGACGGGACGGGGACAGGGATGGGGATGGAGACGAGGATATAATGGGGAGAGGGACAGGGTGGGACGGGGACAGGGGTGGGATGGGGATGGGGACAGGGACGGGCTGGGATCGGCACAGGGGTGGGACAGGGATGTGATGGGGACAGGGGCGGGATGGGGGTGAGGATGGGGCAGGGGTGGGGACAGGGCCAGGGACGGGCGGTGGCACGGTCCCACCGGGTCTCGCTGCCGGGGGCTCTGGGCCGCGGTGGGGACGGGGACCGGGCGCCCCTGTGCTGGGAGGGGGCGGCCTCCACCCCCTGCGCGCTGCCCCGGGGGCGCCGTCGGGGCCGGGGGGTGCCGGGGGTGCCGGTGGTGACGCGGGGGCCGTGGCGCAGGCGGGGGCCGAGGCGCAGAGCGGGACCCGTCTCTTCTGCGTCCTGCGCGGCACCGACCTCCTCTGCTACCGCGGCCCCGGCGAGGCCGAGGCGGGGCAGGAGCCGGCCCTCACCATCACCGTCAACAAGGTACCGCCGGGGCTGGGGGGGGCCCGGGGGGCGCCGGGGGGGGTCTAAGGGCCTCTCCCGCTCCCGCCGCTGCAGGAGACCCGGATCCGCGCGACGGAGCGGGAGGGGCGCGGGCAGCCCCCCGGCATGGCTGTCACCAACCGCCTGGGGGGCGAGGAGGTGACCCACACGCTGCTGGCCGAGAGCCGGCCCGAGGCCCAGCGCTGGATGGAGGCCTTCTGGCAGCACTTCTACGACATGAGTGAGGGGCGCGGCGGGACCCCACCCCGCAGGGAACCCCGGACCCAGGGCGTCCTCCCCGCGGGACCCCAGCCCAGGGGGACCCCCCTCCCTGCGGGACCCGGTCCCCGTGGGATCCCCTCCCTGTGGGACCCCCAGTTCCAGCAGGACCCCCCAATCCCGGTGGGACCCCCATCCCAGCAAGACCCCTATCCCAGTGGGACCCCCAGTCTCAGAGGGACCCCCCCTCCCTGCGGGACCCCCCCCCCGGTCCTGGTAGGACCCCTCCATCCCAGCGGGACCCCCCATCCCAGAGGGACCCCATCCCAGCAGGACACCATGCCCCACCCCGCGGTGTGACGCCCCCTCCCTGTCCCCCCCCGCGGTGTCCCCCCCGCGGTGTGACCCGCCGCCCCCCCAGGCCAGTGGAAGCAGTGCTGTGACGAGCTGATGCGGATCGAGGTGCCGCCGCCGCGCCGGGCGCCCGCGGTGCTGCCGCGCCAGGGCTCGCTCTACCACGAGATGGGTGAGTGGGGGGCCGGGGGGGCCGGGGGGGCTCTGCCTCTGTCTCCCTCCTCTCTGCTCTCCGCTAACCTGTCGCCGGGCGGCCCCGTCCTCGCCGCCCCGGCACCTCCCTAACGCTGCTGTTCTCTGAACTGCCTCTGTCCTCCATCTCTGCCCCCCCTCACCCCTCTCCGTGACCCCCCCGATTCTCTGTGTGTCCCCCCCATCCCTCTGTGTTCCCCCTCCTGCCTTTCTCTGTCCCTCCATCTCTCTGCCCCCCTGTCTCTCTGTGCCCCCCCTCCGGCGGCTCCAGCCCTGCCTGGCCCGGCCGTGCCCCCCCCGGCCTGCGAAGGGCTCCTGCTGCAGGATAACGCCGTCTCGGCGGAGATCCGGGCTCTGCTCTCCTCCTATTACAGCGACAGGTGACGGGTGGGGGGACGGCGGGGTGACCCCCCCGCCACGGCCCGGGGCACCCCTGGAGCGGCCGGGGGGCACGGCCTGGCCACGGGGCACATGCTGGTCACCTCAGCCAAGGGGCAGATCCTGGCCGTGGGGCAGATCCTGGCCGTGGGGCAAATCCCGGCCGTGGGGCAAATCCCGGCCGTGGGGCACAGCCCGGCAGCGGGGCATGTCCTGGCCGTGGGGCAAATTCCAGCCATGGGGCAAATTCCAGCCATGGGGCAAACCCCGGCCTGGGCCCCGTCGCAGGCGGCAGGTCCCGTCCCCACGACGCGGGCTCAGGGTGGGTGTCCCGGGGGGTCCCAGCTGACCCCCCCCCATTCTCTCCCCCAGCTATTGATCCGGCCGACGACATCGAGGCGGTGACCGACATCCTGACGCGGCGGGCGGGGGCCCGGGCGCCGGGGACCCCTCCCTGGCTCTGCCTCTTCGAGGGGCCCCCCCCGCGCCCCCCCCCTTCCCGCTGCGGCCGTGCGGGCAGCCCCAGCCCCCCCGCCCCCCGCCGGCCCTGGGGCCGACCCCGCACCCTCTCCCTGGACGCCAAGCTCAGCACCCTGAAGGGGCGGGGGGCCCGCCCGGCCGCCCCCCCCCCACGCCCCTCGCCCCCCGGCTCCTCCAGCAGCGGCAGCAGCAGCCCCGCCACCGAGCACGACCCCCCCGCACCCCCCAGCCCCCTCCAGTCCCGGGTCTGAGCCCCGGGGACCCGCAGGACCCTGGAGGGGGGGTGGAGGCAGGGAGGGGGAGGATGGACATTCCCCCCCCTCTAGCCCCCGGCGTGGGGTTTTTCTCCGGGTTCAAAGCGGGGGCACGGGGCTCACAGCTTCTTTTGGGGAGAAACTGGAATTTTTGTCACCCTGGGTTGGGAGGGGGTGGTGTGGGGGGGGCAAAGCCACCATTGCAGGGTGGGCTCAGGGCTGAACCCCCCCAAAAAAGTGGAGGGGGGGAGCCGTATCCCCCTCTTCCTCCAGGGTGGGTGCTGGGGGCTGAACCCCCCCCCCCCGTTACAGGGTGGGAGCTGCGGTTGTACCCCCCGAGGGTGGGTGCTCAGGGCAAACCCCCCCCACCCGTACAGTGGGTGGGGGTCTAATCCCAGGGGGTGCACAGGGACCCCCCCCCCCCCAGCTCTGCTTTCCCTCACCTCTAATCCTGGGGGCCTGTCCTGGCCCCTGGTGCCAACGCCCCTCCCGGGGGGGGGCAGCACCCCCCGGCAGGGACCACCCCTGGCCCCCCCCCCCACCCCCCCACCTCGGGCCGGGGACCCAAAGCTGCCACCTCATTAATATGCATTAAAATTTATTTAACAGCTGCTGTGTCTGATTGGGGGGGGGTGTGTCTCTGCCCGGCCTGGCTTCCCTGGGGTGAGGGTCGGTGACCCCCCCCGAGATGGGGGGGGGCGCCGGTTCCCTCCCAAAGCTGCTTTTTGGGGTGCAAATGGGGAGGGGGGGGGGGGAGTGCAGGAAGCGCTCGTGGTGTGTGGGGAGGGGGTGTCCGGGGGGGCTGTAGTGCCATAGGGATGCCCCCCCTCCCCTCTTCTTTTCGAGGGCTGCTGGGGCCCCCCCCAGCTACACGGTGTGGGGGGAGAGGTCCTCGTCTTCGGCGGGGGGGCTGGTGCCCCCCGGCATCTGCGGGTGGGGGGCGTCACGAGCCAGCAGCAGGGTGAAGCCTGGGCAGAGAGGGGGGGTGTGAGCGGGGGGGGGTACAGGGGGGTATTGGGGGGGGGGGGGAACGGGGGGGTACCTGGCCTGTCTTTGTGCAGGGGCTGGGGCAGGAGGACGCTGTCGCTGGGCTCGTCCCCCTGCAAGATGAGGGGGGGGGCTGAGGGGGGGGGCTGAGGGGGGCGGGGCTGAAAGGGTCTCCCTACCCACGGGACCCCCCCCAGCCCCATCCTTGTCCCCTCAACCCCCACCCCAGCCCCCAATCCCCAGAACACCCCCTCAGTCTTATTCCCCACGTAACCATGGCCCCCAGCTCCAAAACCACCCCCCCACCCCCCAGCTGGTCTGTACCTGCCCCGGGGGGGGGTCCTGCTCCCAGGGGGGCGGCCAGACCCCCTGCTCGTGGCCCCCGATGCCATTGTGCCCCCCAGGCCCTGTGGGGAGAGGAACAGGCTGAGCCCCTCATCGGGGGTCTGGGACACCCCCCCCCCCCCCCCCAGCCCCACACGGGGGGGCCCGGCCACCCACCTGGCTGCAGATCCTGGGTCAGGCTGGGGGGGCTGGGTGGGGGGGTCCCAGCCTGGGGCATCCCCAGAGACCCCCATGCCCGGGGGGGGCTGGGGAGGGGGAAGGTCTCCAGGGGGGGCCCATCCTCATCCTTGGGGGTGCCGGGGGGGCTGGGGAGAGGCAGAGTCACGGCCTCCTCAGTGCCCGGGGGGGGCTGCCAGGGGGGGCTGCTGGGGGGTCCCAGCTCAGGAGTGCTGCGGGGCAGGGGGGGGCGCTCTGCCCCACAAGTGCTGTCAGGGAACCCCGATCCGGGGGGGCTGGGGCGGGGCAGGGGCCCTGGCCCAAGCACAGTCGGGGGGGACATTTCCCCCCCCCCTGCCGAGCTGGGGGACTCCCAGGTGGCACAGGGAGAGGGGGGGCCTGTCCCTATGGGGCTGGTCGGAGGGGGGGCCCCTGTTCCCATCGGGCTGGGGGGGGGGCCCATGGTGGCACAGGGAGGGGTCCCTGTGGGGCTGGTGGCATGGGGGGGCCCTGCTCTGGCTGGGCTGGGAGGGCTCCCCGGGGGGGCACAGGGGGGGGTCCCTGTCCCTGTGGGGGTCCCAGTGGTGGCACATTGGGTGGTCCCTGTGCCCACGGGGCTGGGGGGGCTCCCCGGGGGGGCACTGGGGGGTGTCCCTGTTCCCATGATGGTCCCAGTGCTGACACATCGGGGGGTCCCTGTGCCCACGGGGCTGGGGGGGCTCCCCGGGGGGGCACAGGGAGGAGTCCCCCTCCCTGTGGGGCTGCCAGGGAGAGCAGGCTGGGGTCGGCGGGGGCTGGGGGGGGGCGCAGCCCTGAAGGCCCCGGGCTGGGGGGGTCCGGGCGAGGGGGGGGGCTCCGCCCGGCGGAAGATGAAGGCCGATTCCGTCAGGCTGCGCTGGTACCGCAGGAACGGCCGCCGGGCACCTGGGCGGGGGGGGGGCGGTCAGCAGCTGGGGGGGCCGGGGGGGGGCAGCGACCCCCACTGCTGCCCCACCGCACCCAGACCCGGCGCCGACCCCCCCCATCGTGGGGACACTCACCGGGCCTGGTGCCGGGGGCGGGGGGGGGCAGCGGGGAGCCGGAGGCGGACCCCGAGCGCTCCCGCTGCCGGAAGAAATCCCGGGGGTTCTGCGAGCGCTGGGACACCAGGACGGCCGCCTCCTGCCACCGGGGACACGCGTCAGCGCGGCACGGCACCGGGACACGGCACCGGGACACGGCACCGGGACACGGCGCCGGGACACGGCGCCGGGACACGGCGCCGGGACACGGCGCCGGGACACGGCGCCGGGACACGGCACCGCCACACGGCACCGGGACACGGCGCCGGGACACGGCGGCGGGACACGGCGGCGGGACACGGCGGCGGGACACGGCACCGGGACACGGCACCACCATACGGCACCACCATACGGCACCACCATACGGCACCGGGACACGGCGCCGGGACACGGCACCGCCACACGGCACCGCCACACGGCACCGCCACACGGCGCCGCCACACGGCGCCGCCACACGGCGCCGCCACGCCGTGTGGCACAGGGACATGGCAGTGCCACACGGCAGCACCACACAGCACCGCCACACGGCATGGCACCGCCACACAGCACTGTGACATGGCACCGCCACACAGCACTAGGACATGGCACTGCCACATGACACTGGGACACGGCACCGCCATACCGTGTGGCACCATGACATGATATGGCACCGCAACACCATGTGGCACCGTGACACAGCACTGTGACACCTTGTAGCACCTCAACACGGCACCGTGACACGGCATGGCACAGTGACTCGGCACTGTGACATGGCACTGTGACACCATGTGGAACCGCGACACAGTACTGTGATGTGACGTGGCACCGTGGCACAGCACCACGACAGGGGGACACGGCACAGCACAGCACTGTGACATGGCACCACAACACGGCACCGCGACGTGACGTGGCACCGAGACATGTCACTGTGACCCGGCGCCGTGACACCGTGACACGTCACGTCACCGTGGCAGGGCCCCGCGGCGGGACGGGGGCGCGGGGGGCAGGACGGGGGGCTCGGCCCCGGCACTCACAGCCGCCTTCCCGATGGACTCGCTGCGCCGGGCACGGTCCCGCTCAGCCGCCTCGTGCTCCCGCTGCTGCTGCTCCTGTGGGGACAGAGCGTGGCCGGGCAGCCCACGGCCCCCCCACGGCCCCCCCCAGCTCCCCCCAGCTCTCCCCAGCCCCCCCGGACCCCCCAGCCCCGCTCACCCATCGCGCCTTCTCCTTCCTCCGCTCCTCAGCCTCCAGCCGCGCCTGCTCCTTCCTGCGAGGGCAGGGGAGTGTCGGGGGGGCTCGGGGGGGGCAGCCTGCGGCGGGGGGGGGGCAGCCGTGGGTGCAGGAGCCCCCGGGCCCCGCCGTGGGTCCCCGCGCTCGGAGCCACGTGGAGGAGGGGGCACCGGGCCGGGGAAGCGCAGGATGCGCCCGGGGATGGGGGGGGTCACGCGTTCGGGGTCCCCTCGTGGCCCCCCCGCCTCACCGCTGCTCCTCGATGAGCCGCTCCTTCTCCCGGCAGCGCCGCTCCCGCTCGGCCGCCTCCCGCCTCTCCTCCTCCATCCGCTCCCGCTCCCAGCGCCGCCGCTCCTCCCGCGCCCGCCGCCGCTCTTCCTCCCGCCGCTGCTCCTCCTCGCGCTGCGGCCGCACCGATCAGCGCCGGGACACCGGGGGGGGACCCCCCCCGCACCCCTGCGCCCCCACCTCAGCCTGTGCCCAGAAGGAATCGCGCCCGGTGCGGTGGATCTCCAGCGCTGGGTTGGTTTTGCGGTAGTTGGTGCCCTGGGGGGAGCGAGGGGGGGTCAGGGCAGGACCCCCGGATGGCGGCACCCACACCCACACCCACACCCCCCCCCCCCGACCCCGGGGAGGGTGGGCGAGGAGCCCATCGCCCCCCCAGCTGGTCCCCGTCCGGGGACACACATCCTCCCCCAGCCCGTGACCCCCCCAACTCACCACCAGCTCCGGGGTGTCCGGGGGGGGCCCCTTCCTGGCGAGGGCGGGGGGGCCGGGGGGGGCGAGCTGTGCCAGCGCCCGGCTCAGCCCCTCCCGCGTCACCTCCTGGGCGCGGCGGGCGCTCAGCACCACGCTGGCCTCCTGCCGCCGAGACGGGACAGCGTCACCCCCACCCCGAGCACCCGTGGCCCCCCCGCCCCCCCGCCCAGTTCCACTCCCCCCCCCCCCGGGATGGATTTGTGGCCCCCCCGGGGAACCCTGGCGCCATTCCCTGCCCGCTCCAGATGTGGGGCTGGATCCAGATGTTGGCGGGGGGGGGGCAGATCCGGACACAGGGCCCGGACGGACCCCCAGGGGCTGGGGGGGGTGCGGGGGGGGCGGGCAGGATTCCACTAAGCGGGGGCAGGATCCGGGCAGGGCGGGGGGGGGCGCGGGGAGCCCAACCGCAGCCCCGGCTCCCGGGCCAAGGCTGGGAACGGGAACGGGACCGGGACCGGCGGCGCCGGAGTCCCGGCGCTGCAGAGGTCGGCGCGGGGGGGGGCCCCCGAGCCCGGCCCCCCCCGGGCCCCGCGCCGCCGCTGCCCCGACTCACCCTGAAGAAGTCCCGCAGGGCCGGCAGGTGCCCGGCGCTGGCCCGGCGCTGGGGCTCGGGCGCCTCCTCCCCGACCTGCAGCGCAGCACGGCTCAGCCCCGCGCGGGGGGGCCCAGGGCCGCCCCCCGCCCGGCACTCACCCAGCTGATGAGGACGACGCGGTGGGCGCCGGTGCCGGGCTCGGGGACGCGGCACAGCCCGTACATGACGCTGGTGGCCGAGAATTTTTCGGCCAGTTCGTCCGGGCCCCCGGCTACGGGACAGGGGGGTGGTCGGCGGCGGGGGGGGGGGAGCACAGCGGGCCCCCCCCCAGCCCCCCAGTGCTCCCCGTTACCTCCAGAGTCCAGCAGCCTGAGGTCGTGGTGCTTGTCATAGGCAAAGACGGCCCTGGGGGGGGACAGGGGGGTCGGGGGGGCAACCGCACCTGCGGCACGTGGTGGCCACCGACCTGCTCCGGGTGGCACCGACCTCCCCATGTCCCGGGGGCGGGATCGGGGGGGGGGGGGCTGGGGGGAGGCAGCTTGGGGACCCCCCCCCGTGCCGCCCCCCGCCGGTGGCTGAATTCGTGGAAGTGCCGCCGGCAGCATCCGCCCGGGGGACAATGGGGCCGCGGGAAGCGCCGCAGCGACACGGCCCCCCCCGGGGGAGCCCGGTGTCCCCCAGCACCGCGCAGCCCGGGACCGCGACCCCCCGGCC
Source organism: Athene noctua (assembly GCF_965140245.1). NCBI lineage: Eukaryota > Metazoa > Chordata > Aves > Strigiformes > Strigidae > Athene > Athene noctua. The sequence continues at coordinate 438,255 of NC_134040.1, forward strand.
CGCAGCGGGGGGAGCAGCCGCGGGCCCCCCCCGGGCTGTGCCGGGGACCGGGGCTGGGGGGGCTGGGGGGCTCCGGGCGTGTCCCCCCGCTGGTGCTGCCGCCTCTTGGTCCCCGTGTGGCTCCGGCTGTGCCGGAACACGGGGGTGGCTGCGGCTGCACGGCACGTGTGTGGTGAGACACGGGGCGACACGGGGCGACATGGGGTGACATGGGGCGACATGGGGCGACACGGGGTGACATGGGGCACCACAGAACCACACGGAGCGACATGAGGTGACACGGGGTGACACGGAACCACACGGGGCAACACGGGGCGACATGGAGTGACACGAAATGACATGGGGCAACACAGGACAACATGGGGTGACACGGGGCGACATGGAACAACACGGGGTGACATGGAACAACACGGGGACACGGCAGAGCGTGGCAGGATGCAACAGGCCGCGGCAGGGGACGGCACGGCGGGGCGGGACGTGGCGGGCTGTGGCACGTGGCGGCCGGACCCGGCCCGACGCAGAGGCCGCGGGGCTCGGCACAGGCCGTCGGGACGCGCCAGGACGGGTCACGACGTGTCCCGGCAGGACCCGGCGGCTGCTGGCGGGGCCCGGCCACGCCGCCGGGTCAGGGGTTGGGGGGCAAAGGGCAGTGCCCGGTGCCCGGCGCAGCCCCGGTGCCGCCGCCCCCCGCCGCGGGCCGTGCCGGTACCCACGGTGAGGCCCCACCGGGGCAAGGGGTGTCGGGAGGGCACCGGCACCGGGACCCCCCCCCCCCACCTCGGGCGCCCCCGGCCCCCCCCACCCCGGGACCCGCAGCAGGAGCCGCCGGTACCGGGGCTCGCGGCTCCCCCCGCCGCGCCCCGCCCCGTGCCCCGGAGGCGCCGCTCCCCGCCCGGCGGCGGCGGGACCGGGCGGGGCGGGGCGGGACGGGGCAGCGGGCGCCCCGTTCCCACGGTGCCTCGGCGGGCGCGGCGCCGGGATGGGGGGGGACACACACGGACGGGGGCACCCCGCGGGCCCGGCCCGGCCCCCCCCGCGCCCCGCCGGGACCCCGGAGCGCGCCCGCCCCGGCGCGCGTCGCCCCCCCCCGGCCCGCCCCGGCCCGCCCCGCCGGTGGCGCGGTGCCCGTGCCCGTGCCCGGTCTCACCAGTCGGTGCCCGCGCGGGGGTTGCCCACGTCCTGCCGGGCCGCCAGCAGCGCCAGCCGGTGCCGCTCCAGCCCCGCCGCCGCCATCCCGCCCCGCCCCGCCCCCGCCCGCGGGCGGCACCGGGCGGCACCGGGCGGGCGGGGCGGGGGGCGGGGAATGGCGCGGGGGGGCCCGGGCCGGGGCGCGGGCGGGGACGGGCTCGGCCGGGGGAGTCCCGCGTGCGCCCCCGGGGCGTCCCGGGGCTGCCACTGGGGTCACTGGGGTCACTGGTGCCACCGGTGTCACTAGAGTCACTGGTGCCACTGGTGTTACTGGTGTCAGTGGTGTGAGTGGTGTCACTGGTGTCACTGGTCTTACTGGTGCCACTGGTGTCACTGGTGTTACTAGTGTCACTGCTGTCCCTGCTGTCCCTGGCATTACTGGTGTCACTGGTGTTACTGGTGTTACTGGTGCCACTGGTGTCACTGGTGTCACTGGCATTACTGGTGTCACTGGTGTTACTGGTGCCACTGGTGCCATTGGTGTCACTGGTGTCACTGGTGTCACTGCTGTCCCTGCTGTCCCTGGCGTTACTGGTGTCACTGGTGGGGGCTGGGTGCGCCAGGAGGCCGCTCTGCATGTGAGGGGGAGAGGGGCCACTGGTGCTACTGGTGTTACTGATTTTACTGGTGTAACTGGTGCCACTGGTGTTACTGGGTCATAGGTGCTGCTGCTGCCACTGGCGTTACTGGTGTCCCTGCTGTCCCTGGAGTTGTCACTGGCGTTACTGGCGTTACTGGCGTTGTTGGTGTCACTGGTGCCACTGGCGTCACTGGCGTTACTGGTGTCACTGGTGTCCCTCCTGTCCCTGGTCCGGCCGGTGCCCCCGCGCGGGTGGGCGGGGCTCCGAGCTCTGGGCGTGTCCTACAGGCTCCGCCCCCTCCCCGGGGCGTGTCCTCCGGCCGCGGGGGGCGGGGGGCCGTCACGTGTGCGCGGCGCCCCCTGGCGGCGCTCCTTTGTCCGCGCGCGGACGGGGCGGGGCGCTCGCGGATTGGCCGGCGGCGCCGGGGGGGCGGGGCGAGCCGGGGCGGCTCTGCCTGCGATTGGCGAGACCGTCGGGGCGGGTCCTCGCGGGCGGGGCCCGAGGCGGCGAGGCGGGCGCGGATTGGCGGAGCGGGGGGGGGCGGGCGGGGTAACGGGGCCCCGGGCGGCGGCGCGGGCATGGGCGGGGGGCGGGGCTGAGCGCGGCCGCTCCGTGCGGGGCCGCTGCCCGGCGCGGGGGGGCCCGGCGGTGCCCATGGACCTGGACGTGGACTACGAGCGCCCCAACGTCGAGACCATCAAGTGCGTGGTGGTGGGCGACAACGCGGTGGGGAAGACGCGGCTGATCTGCGCCCGCGCCTGCAACGCCACGCTCAGCCAGTACCAGCTGCTGGCCACGCACGTCCCCACCGTCTGGGCCATCGACCAGTACCGCGTCTGCCAGGAGGTGCGGGGCGGCGGCGGGGGGCGCCGGGCGCCGGGGGGGGGGGCGTTGGGACCGGGGCGGTGACAGCGGCGGGTCCGTGTCCCGGCAGGTGCTGGAGCGCTCCCGGGATGTGGTGGACGAGGTCAGCGTGTCCCTGCGCCTCTGGGACACCTTCGGGGACCACCACAAGGACCGGCGCTTCGCCTACGGCAGGTGGGACCGCGGGGCCCCTCAGCTCCCCACACCCCCCCACCCCCACCCCGACCCCCCCACCGGCACGTCGAGCCCGAGCAGCAACATCCCAACCTGGCACCGGCACCCCCGCCCCGCCACCGGCACCCTGAGCGCTGCCACTGTCACCCCGACCCACCACCGGCACCCCCAAGCACCAGCACCCCGAGCCCTGCCCGCCCGAGGGGACATGGAGCCAAGGGTCCACCCCCGGGCTCCTGCCAGCACCCAGAGAGCAGCCTTGGCACCCCAAACCCTCGGGAGGGGGGCTGGGAGGGCCCCCACTTCCCATCCAGGGCACCCCGGGGGCACCGTGGCCCCCAGCTTGGGCAGCAGCGGGTTTGTGCCCCGACAACCCCCCCACCCCGGGCAGGGAGCTCCGGGTGCTCGCGGCTTCCCAGGGGGGAGCCGGTGGCTGCCCCCCCGGCCCCCCCCCGCTCCCCAGGCTGTAAACACCCCCCTTCCCCATGGCCGCTGGCACATCCAGGCTCTTATCGCCCGCTACACCGTGCCAGCACGGCTCGGCACGCTCTAATCTCCCCCCTGCACTGTCCGGGTCCGCGGTGGCCCTGCGGGCTGGGGGCACCCCTGGCCGGGAAGAGGGGGGAGATGTGGGGGGCTGCCTCACCCTGGAGTGACCGAGGCACTCGGCGCTGCCCCAGCCTGACCCCGCCGGGTGGTGGGTGCCGGGTCCCGGCATCGCTGGCGGGTGAGCGGCAGCTCCCGTGCTGGCCGGGGGCCCGTGGGAGGCGGCCGGTGGCGTCTATCTTGGTCCCTGACACGGGCCCGGCTCCAAACGCGCCTCTTGGTCACGTCTCGGCAAAGCGCAGACTAAAAACAAACCGGGTCTGGGGCCACGTGGCCGCTCCCAGCCACCTTATAAGGCCCCGGGGGCTGCGGGGACCTGGGTGCTGCTGGCACCTCCCGCGCGTCCCCTGTCACCTTGCCCGGGGAGGCTCCCCCGAGCCGCTGGCACCACCAGTGCGGGGCTGGGACGACGGCAGCAGCACGACGGCCCCATGCCGGGCGCAGGGAAGGGGCTCGGGGTGGCCGGGCAGGGGCTGGCGCTCACCCGGCTGCTCTCGGTGGGTCCCGCCTGGCACCTGCCAGCGCCTGGCTGTGGCCCCGGTGCCCGGTGGGGTGTCTGTGGGGCCTGGGGCTGTGCCGTGCCTGTGCCCGAGCCAGGGCTTGGATGACCATGGTGAGCCAGAGCCGGGTGCCCGCAGCTCCCCCCTCGGCCTCAGCCGCCCCCACGGGGCTCCCGGGGGTTGGGGAGTCCCAGTCTCGGGGCACCCAACCACAGCGCCGGGTGTCCCTGGGCAGGGGTGGGACCCCAGTGCCATTCCCCAAGGAAGGTGGGGAGCAGGGGGGAGCCTGGGGACGCGGGGTCACCCCCCTCCTCCCCCTTGTCCTCCCGACCACAGATCGGACGTGGTGGTACTTTGCTTCTCGCTGGCGAACCCCAACTCCCTGCGCCACGTGAAGACGATGTGGTACCCCGAAATCAAGCACTTCTGCCCCCGGACGCCCATCGTGCTGGTGGGGTGCCAGCTGGACCTGCGCTACGCCGACCTGGAGGCCGTCAACCGGGCCCGGCGCCCCTTGGCCAAGTGAGGCCCCCGGGCGGGCGGGCGGGGGGGTGGCGGGGCCATCCGGGCCCCTCGGCGTGCGGTGACACGGCTCCGCTTTCGTGTGCCCCCCCCCCTCACTCCAGGCCCATCAAGCCCACAGACATCCTGCCCCCGGAGCGGGGCCACGAGGTGGCCAAGGAGCTGGGGGTGCCCTACTACGAGACCAGCGTGGTGGCCCAGTTCGGCATCAAGGACGTCTTCGACAACGCCATCCGCGCCGCCCTCATCTCCCGCCGCCACCTCCAGTTCTGGAAGTCCCACCTGAAGAAGATGCAGCGGCCGCTGCTGCAGGCCCCCTTCCTGCCCCCCAAACCCCCGCCCCCCGTTATCCAGGTCCCCGACCCACCGGCCAGCCGGGGTTGGGGCCCCGCCGCCCTCTTCTGCACCCCGCTCTGCGCCGATGTCGTCTTCCAGCTGCAGGGCGGCCAACGCGTCTTCGCCCACCGTGTCTACCTGGCCACCTCCTGCTCCAAGTTCTACGACCTCTTCACGCTGGAGGGGCCGCGAGGGGCGGCCAAGGAACCGGCTGCCCGCACCAAGAGCCTGGACGGGGAGCGGGGGGCTCTGGCCGAGGGGGGACGCGCCCCGCTGCGGACTTCGCAGAGCGATGACGCCCTGCGGCCGGTGGCGGGGGACGGGGCGGTGGCCACGGTGGCCGGCGGCGGCCGCGACCTGTCGGCGTGGGGCCGCGGCTTCGTCAGCCTGAGCTGGGAGGTGGTGGCGGAGCCGGTGGCGGGGCGGGAGAGGCGGATGGCGGTGGTGCGCATGGACCGGCGGGTGCAGGCCGAGCCCTTCCGCGCCGTGCTGGAGTATCTCTACACCGGGCGGCTGGACCAGGCCCGCGGCGACCTGATGCAGGTGGCCACCATTGCCGAGCTGCTGGAGGTCTTCGACCTGCGCATGATGGTGGCCAATGTGCTCAACAAGGAGAGCTTCATGAACCAGGAGATCACCAAGGCCTTCCACGTCCGCCGCGCCAACCGCATCAAGGAGTGCCTGGGGAAGGGGGTCTTTGCAGGTACGGGGGGGGTCGGGGGGACCCCGGGGAGGCTCCTGGCCACACCCATCCCCCTCCCGCCACTGCAGCCGCTGTGGGTCAGGGTCCTGGACCCCCACACCGGCCCCGTTTCCCCCTGCCATGGCTGCCGGGGCCGGCTCAGCCGCGGTGCTGGGGCACGGGGGGGTGCTGGGGGGTCCCGTTGCCGCACTCAGGCCCTCCCCTGGCCCCCCCAGACGTGGTTTTCCGCGTGGACGACGGGGCCGTGCCGGCCCACAAGCCGCTGCTGATCGCTGGCTGCGACTGGATGATGGCCATGTTCCGGGGGGCTTTCCGGGAGAGCTACGCCGCCGAGGTGAGGGGGGGACGGTGACATCGGGAGGGGACCAGCCCTGCCGGGGCGAGTCCCACTGTCCCTTGTGCTGGGGAGGAAGCGGGGGGGCTGTGCTGCGGCCCCCCCAGACCCTCCTCATCCCGCAGGTCTCCCTGCCCGGCACCAACTGCGCCTGCCTGCGCGCCGTCCTCGATTTCCTCTACACCGGCGTCTTCACCCCCACGCCCGACCTGGACGCGATGGAGCTCCTCATCCTCACCAACCGCCTGTGCCTGCCGCGGCTGCAGGCGCTCACAGGTCAGCGCCCCCCCGTGCCCCCCCCGGCCTCCACGTCACCCGCCGATACCGCAGGGACAGGGATCGATGCGGCCCCGGCGCGTCATTAACTGGGTCCTTACGCAAGAGCGGGACGGGGCCGCGGGGGGCAGCTGGGGGGCACGTCCCCGGCGCCGACAGCCCCCCCGTCTGTGCCCCCCCAGAGCAGTACGCCGTGGACGAGCTGCTGCGAGCTTTCATGCAGCGGGTGGAGATCGACGAGCAGGTCATCATCTACCTGGAGATGACGCAGGTACGGCGAGAGGAGGAGGCGAGGGACACCCCCCCTCGCGGGGCGCGGGCAGCTGCCCGCGCTCACCCCGTCTCTGCCCGCAGTTCCACAACGCCCGGCAGCTCGCGGCCTGGTGCCTGCACTACATCTGCACCAACTACAACAGCGTCTGCCGCCGCTTCCCCCGCGAGATGAAGTTTATGTCGGCAGGTACGGTGGGGCGGGGAGGAGGGGGGGGCGGGGAGGCGTCCCCCCCGCGCCCTGACGCGCCCGGCGCCGCGTTCCCGCAGAGAACCGGGCGCATTTCGAGCGGCACCGCTGGCCGCCCGTCTGGTACCTGAAGGAGGAGGATCTGTACCTGCGCTCCAAGAAGGAGCGGGAGCGGGAGGAGCAGCTGCAGCGCAAGCAGCACACCCGCAGCAAGTGGTGCTTCTGGCGGCCCTCGCCCCACGTCTCCTGAGCCTGGGGAGGGGGGGCTACGGCGGGGACGGGGGGACCCCCGCGCGGCCCCTCGCCCTGCCGTGGGCCACCGTGACCCTCCATGGGCCTCTGTGGCCCAGCATGGGCTGTTGAGGCCCATCATGGGCTGCCGTACCCTGCTGTGGGCTACTGTGTTCCACCACAGGCTGCCGTAGCCTGCCGTGGGCCGCTGCACCCTGCCATGGGCCACTGTGCCCCACCACGGGCCACTGTATCCTGCTATGGGCCACCGTGTCCCACCATGGGCCACTGTACCCTGCTGCAGGCCACCGTGTCCTACTAAGGGCTGCCATTTCCCGCTACGGGCCACCATACCCTGCTGTGGGCTACTGTGTCCCACCATGGGCCACTGTATCCTGCCAGGGGCCATCACAGGTCACTGTGTCCTGCCACAGGCTACTGTACCCCACCATGGGCTGCTGTACCCTGCCAAGGGCCACCGTGTCCCACCAAGGGCTGCCATTCCCTACTGTGGGCCACCGTACCCCACCGCAGGCTGCCGTGTCCCATCACGAGCCGCCGTGTCCCACCGTGGGCCACCATTCCCCATCATGGGCCACTGTACCCTGCCAAGGGCGACCGTGTCCCACCAAGGGCTGCCATTCCCCGCTACGGGCCACTATTCCCCACTGGGCCACCGTGCCCCAACCAAGGGCTGCCGTACCCTGCCGCGGGCCACCATTCCCCGCCGTGGGCCACTGCCGGCCGCCGCCCGTTTACACCCCCCGGTCCCGGCTGTTTACAGGCGCCGTCCCGCCGTGCCTTCCCCCGGCGCGGGGCCGGCCGTGCCGAACCCCACCGTGCCGAGCCGGCAGGGCCCCCCCGGCCAGCGCTGGTGCTACCTCTGACCGAGCAGTATTGGGGGGCTGGGGGCTCCCCCCACCCCGCCCCGCCCGGGTGCTCCCCCCGGGCCGGGCTCGCTGGTGCTGTATTACCCCTCCCCAAAAAAACACCCCCAGGGAGGGGGGGTTCAAGCTGTGAGTGGGGCAGGAGGGTGGGGAGGGCGCGGGAGGGGGGGGGGCCTGGGTGCTCCTGCCTGGGGAGGGGGACGTTGGGGATCGGGGGGGCTCGGCTCGCCCCCCCCTCCCCACCCCCCAGCTCATCTCTGTGCCTTGGACGGGCCCCCACAGGGCCCCGGGGTGCGTCCCCCGGGGAGGGGGGGGACACCCCCGGGCTGAACTGCACAACCGTTTTTACACTTTTTTACCCCCACCCCGTGAGCACAGCGGCCCTAGGGGGCCCCCCCCGCCCCCCCGCCCCCAGGGCCCCCCCAGCACTGTGAGCGGGGCCTCTCAGCGTCGGCTGTTTTAACCTTTAATAAAGCCTTTTGTAACGGGCCTGGACTCTGCCCCCCCCTCACCCCCCCGCGGTGCTCGGCCGTCACCCACCAGAAGCTTCGACCCTCCCACACAAAAAAGGAGCGACACGGGGGGGGCAGGGGGGCTTCATTCAGGTACATTTATCATGGGGGGGGGGCACAGAGCACATGGGGGGTGGGGAATGGGGGGAGGGTGGGTCCTGGCCCAGAGCTGGGGGAGGGACAGCTCAGTGGGGGGGGCTGACCCCACCTGGGGGGTGGGTTGGGGGGGGTCTGTGCCCCGTAGCACAGGTTGGGGTGGGGGGGCAGACTCGGGCTGGGAGCTCTCCCCCCTCCTGGGACCTGTCCCAGGCTGAGCTCGCCCCATGGGACTAGGGCTGGGCCCCCCCTGCACCCCCCCCCTCTTCCCAAGATCCTGGGAGCGGAGCCAGAGGCCAAGCTCATCCCGGGGGGGGACGGGATGGGGGGGTCGGGGCAGGGCAGCCCCTCAGGGAAGGGACTGAGCATCTGCCCGCCCCCCCCCCCCCCCCAGCAGAGCCTGGGCTGGGCAGGACGTCGGGGGAGACACAGGGGGGTCACAGTGGCCTGGGGGAGGGTCCCGGGGGGGCTCTGCCTGTCCCAGCCCCCGAGCGCAGCCATGGTCCCGCAGGTCTGCCCACGCCAGGTCCCACAGTGTTGGGGGGAAGGCCTTGGGGGGGCTCAGGGAGGGTCCCCCCAACGGGTGCTGCACCCACGAGGGCTCTCCCCCGTCACGGGGGTTTTCCCCGGCCCCTCTCCCGGTGCTGGGAGTAGGGGGGACACCGGGGCAGCTCCACCGGCGCGCAGATTCCCCCACCACGCCGCTGCCCGGGCCCTGCGGGGCAGAACTCGGGGGTCTGGGGGGTTCACACCGCCCCGCCTCGCTTACAGAGCGGCAGTGGCCCGGCTCCGCTGCCTACGCCCGGCCGTAGCGGAAGATCTCGCTCAGGTCGTAGCCGGTGACGGCGAAGGAGTTGCCCTCGGGGTCGCAGAAGCGGGCGCCGCAGACCTGGGTGTCGGTCACGCACTCGGCGTGACGGTGCTCGATCTGCGCCGGGACGGGAGGCGTCACCTCGGGGCAACGGGCCGGCCGGGCCGGCGGGCCGCCGCCGCAGCTCGCCCTCGGCACAGGAAGCAGCCGCGGACTCACCGCGACTTCGCCGGTGTCCGGGTTCCTGCTGAGCTTCCAGACGTGGACGAAGGAATCCTCCGCGCCCGAGAGCAGCTGCGAGGGGAGGGAGGGGGGCGGTGGGGCGGGTGGGGCCGCGGGCCGGGCGCCGCGGGGCGGCGGTGCCGTACCTTCCCGGTCTGCGGCGCCACGTCCAGGGCGTAGATCCACCGGGCGTGAGCGTTGACCTCGGCGCGCGGGAGCCCGGTCGCCGCCTCGTACAGCCGGATCTGCCCGTTCCCGTAGCCAGCGGCCACGATGCCGTTCCACAGCTTCACCGAGGAGCAGGAGCAGCTGGGCACGGGGACACGCGTCGCAGGCCCGGGGCGGGGGGCGGCTGGTGCCCGGTTTCCCCCTCCCGGGACACCGCCGTGGCCTGGCTCCCGCTCCGCCCGCCCGCGGCGCTTACCCGAAGGCCGGGATTTTGCTGAGCAGCGCGAACTCCTCCCCCGTGCTCCAGACACAGAGGGTCCCCGTGTCGTCGGCGCTCACCAGGTCACCGGCACCGGCCTGCGGAGCCGCGGCGGGTCAGGCCCTGCCCCAGCCGGAGCCGGCAGCAGAGCCAGCACAGGGTTTAACGGCTCACGGCCGGGGTCCCACCCGGGCACCGCCACACCCGTGGTGGGTGACAATTACACCCAGATGAAAATTTAGGCGGAACGGCTGCACCCCCTCCTTCCACCCCCACGTCCCGTCGCCCTCGGCCTTGCCGGTGGATCACCCCGTTAGGGAAAGGCGGCAGAAGCCCCGGGGAGGCGCCTTGGAGCTGCCCGCGGACACGGAGCGGCTTTGGTGAAAACAAGCTCCGTACCCGGGCTCATGGGGAACCAGTTCGACACAATTCAGTGCTCAGGGGAGAAAGTTGAATGTAACTAATTAGGGAAAGTATAAGAAAGCATCCTCGTTGGGGTGGAGGCAGCCAGTAACAAGGAAACTAATTAGAGCGTCTGCAGTGTGGGCGAGCTGGGCCCACGGAGGCTGCGCTTTGGGATCAGGCTCCGCCACCCCAGAGGCGACTGGGGCCGCTGCTGGCCCCTCCGCGGCCGAGGGGGAAAGGCACGTGCCCACGGCTCCCTCATGGCCCGTGACAAAGCGCTGGCGTCCCTGGGCCACCTGGCTGGGGTCCCCGCTGTCCCCCCCACCAGCGCCAGGGCCCCCACCGGCACCCACCCCAGGCGTACCGGTGCCTGGCCCAGCTCGGCTGCGATGTCGGTGATGGCGTCACGGTGCTGCTCCAGGACCTCGCTCAGCATCACGTTGGTCCCTTTGGGGGGGATGTCGAACACCAGCACCAGCCCCGAGGACGTCCCTGCGGCCGGGCCAGAGCAGCCATCAGTGGTCAGGGACACACAAACACACACACACACACACAATCTCCAGCTCCCGCCGCCCCCGGGACCCGCTGCCCCCCTCCTCAGGCGGAGCCGCTCCCCGCGACAGCCGCGTCATGAAACGGCCCCTTGGGCTGAGCCTCCACGGTTCCAGCGGCCTCCGGCCCCCCCAGCGCCGCCCTCCCTCCCTCCCTGGCTCACCCACGCAGATGAAGCGCTCGCCAGCCGCCGCGATCCCTCGAGCAAACACGGCTCGTGCTGGAAGGAAAACCAGAGCTGGCCACTGTAGTTGCCACATCGGCTGCTTTCCGAGCCCCTCTGCAGCCCCCCCGAGCCCCTGTCGAGCCAGGACAGAGGGGTGGGGGTGACGCCTCCTCCAAACCCTCCTGCTAAGCTGCCGAGTTGCCCCGTCCTGGCTCAGGTGCCAAAGCCAGGTTGCCGGGGGCCTTCAGTGTGGAGGAGTGGGGCTGCAGTGTGGGAATCCCCGAGGAGAGCGGGCAGAGGGGCCGGGGGGGCTCCTCACCGCGCTCCCACTGCAGGATTTACCCGGAGAGTGCTCTGCAACGTCCAGCGCGTGCCAATAAACCATGATGGAGCCATCGGACTCGTACATCTGGAGGGGGAAAGCAACGGGGGGAGGCCCCGTCTTGTGCCCCGGGAGGTCTCGCAGGGAGCGTGCCAGCACCCCAGGTGCACAGTGGGACCCCTGGGCGGTTCCCCACACCCCCAGGAGCCCGACTGTCCTCCCGGCGCCCCAACTTCCCTTCGCACCCTCCGTGGAGGAGCAGCTCACCTGGATCCCTCTCTGGGAGGTGAGCACCAGCAGCACCCGTGCCGGCAGGACACACCAAGCAGCCTGGAAGGAAACGGGGAGCGTGAGGTGGGGGTACAGGCCCTTCCCCGCCTTCCCAGGGACAGACAGTCCGTGGTCGCCCAGAGACAGGTGCCTTTCTGGCTCCCGTTCCCTCCCCAAGGTCTCTCAAACCTTCTCAGGAGGCGCACTCGCTCCCCCCCACCCCATAATTAGGGCCCCACCGGCTCCCGAGACGAGCGCTGGCCTCACCAGGGCACAAGAACCTGGGCAACCACCGTGAGACCCTGTCCCGCTCCCACCGGCCCTGGTGAACCCACTGGCAGCACCGGTGACCCTCCGCACACCCGACCCTCCCCGCCACCTCCTCCGCAGTCACGCTGGGAGCCATTTGTCATTTTTTGGGGGTTGCTTCGGCTCCACTTCAGAGGCAGCGGGTGCCGCGCGCAGCCCAGGCTAAACCCAGCTCCCGTGCGGCTGCCCGGGGGGCGAAGGTGTCTAAACCGCTGCCGCGTGTCACAGCCCTCCCGGGGACGGGTCTGCTGGCGGTGAGGAGGCAGCAGCCCACGAGCCCGCCGGCGCAGTCCCCCAGGGTACAACCCGGTGTGGAGGGCCCGGCAGCCCTGGGAAGGTGGGCGCAGGCGGACCCCGGGAAGGGGGGGGGCGCAGGCGGACCCCGGGGGGGCGCAGCCCGTACCTGGGTGAGCAGGGAGGTGCTAACGGCCATGCCGCCCTCCTTGGCCTGCAGCTGGCGGTGGGAGAAGCCGAGCCCGTCGGCGGCGGCGCTGAGCAGGCTGAGGCTGGGGCCGTGCACGGCGCTGAGGCCGGCCAGCCGCCCGCCGGGCAGGCGCAGGACGCTGAGGTTGTTGTAGAGCGCCGCGCTGCTGCTCCGCAGGGGGATGCTCGGCTCCTTGCGGTACCGCCTGCGGGGCCGCGCCGGGTCAGGGGGGGTCGCGCCGCGGCGGGGGGGGGCAGCTCCGGGGACACCGGCCGCGCAGCCCCCCAGCAGCGGCGCGGGGCCTCCCCCCGGCCCCGGCGCCCTCCCCGGTTCCCCTTTCCCCGCCCCGGTTCCCCTTTCCCTCCCCCGGGGCCTTCTCCCGCCGCTCACTCAGTGTCCGCCGCAGCCATGGCGACGGCGGCGCGGCGTGATGACGTAAGGGCGGCGCGCGTTGATGGCGTCAGCGTGCGCCGTGCATCCTGGGGCGGGGCCAGTGTTGCTGTGGAGACCGGGACGCCTCCCGCCTCCGGGAGGGATGGCAGAGGTTGGGGGGGGCTGGGGTGAACTGGGGTGTGCTGGGGGATATCGGGGTGCGCTGGGATGTACTGGGGTGTGCTGGGATGTACTGGGGTGTGCTGGGGGTATTGGGGTATGTTGAAGTTATTGGGGTGTACTGGGATGTGCTGGGGCATGCTGGGTTGTGCTGGGGTGTACTGGAATGTGTTGGGCTGTACTGGGATGTGCTGGGGCATGCTGGGTTGTGCTGGGGTGTACTGGAATGTGTTGGGCTGTACTGGGATGTGCTGGGGCATGCTGGGCTGTACTGGGGTGTGCTAAGTTGGGGTGTGCCGGGGTATACTAGGGTGTACTGGGATGAGCTGGGGCACACTGGGGTGTGCTGGGAGGGGTTAGGGTGATTTGCAGTGTGCTGGGGCATACTGGGGCGTGCTGGGATGTACTGGGGTGTATTGGGATGTACTGGGGCACACGGGTGCCATGTCAGAGACGCCCCCGCCGTGGGTTGGGGTACGGAACCTCCCCCCCTCCAGTACCCAGTGTGGCTGCGAGGGCGCAGGGGGGGCTGGGGGGGCCTCTCTCCGGTCCCACTCAAGCTGGCGGGGGCCGCGGGCCGGATCCACGACACCGTCCCGGTCCTGGGCTGCGGGTCCCCCTGTCCCCCCCAGCGCCGTCACCGAGGCGGGAGCCACGAGCCTTCGTCATCTCTCCCTGCAGAAAGTGGCCGCCCCCAAACCCCGCGGGGACAAATCCCGGCCCCCCACGGTCGCCACTGGCCGAGCGGCCGCCAGCCCCGGGCACCTGCCGGCGGGGGCACGGCTGCCCCTGCTCGGGGCCGAGCGCGGGGACAGGGACGTCGGGGCCGTCCTGGCGGAGCTGCTGGGCCGCGTGTTGGACGCCTGCGCCCGAGCCCACGCGACCCGAGGGGTGAGAGCGCCCCCAGGCCGCCTGCGGGGGGGTCCCGGGGTGCCGCGGGGGGGCTCAGCGCCGGCTCTGCCCGCAGCGGGTGCCCTGGGCCGTGGGCCGGGCGCGGGACACCCTCCTGCAGATGGTCGCGGGGAGCTTCCCGGCGCGGGACGAGGGGGAGACGGACCCCGAGGGGGACGACGACGACGCTTGGAGGGAGGACGAGGAGCCCCAGCCCCCCCCCGCCGATTCCTGGGCGCGGGGCTCGGTGCCCGTCCTGACCCCGGGCCCCGGAGAGGTGAGACGGACCCCAAACCCCGCCGTGGCCCCCCCAGCGTCCACCCACGGAGCCCCCAGTCCCGGTGGGGGGGTCCTGCCTCCCCCAGACCCCCCCCTGAGGGGGCGGGGGGGTCCGTGCCGGGGTGGGGGCAAAGGGGGGTGGTTGGGGCTGCCCCCCCCAGCCCGTGTGGTGCCACCGAGTCCCAGTGACCCCCGCGGGGAACCTGGACCCACACCAGGCACCCCCCTTGTCCCCTCCCGGGCAGGTCTCCAGTGCGTGCGCCCCGTGCCAGCGCGGAGAGCAGGACCCCCCCGCCGGGGCCCCCCCCGCGCAGCCCCCGTGTCCCGACCAGGACCCCAGCGCCGGCACCGCCCTCCCCGTGCCGGGGCTGTCCAGCCCGGAGCTGCCGCCGGCTGAGGCGGCCACCGCCCCCCGGCCCCCCCGGGGGAAACCACCGGCCCCCTGCCCGCCGCCGGGCCCGGCCGAGCCCCGCGGGCAGCCGGAGCGGGGACGGCATCGACCGCGGCCGTCGCGTGGGGACACGGAGGGCAGCGGCGTGGCGGGGGCCCGTGTGCCGCCACCGCCCCCCTCCTGCACCAGCCCGGGGACGATGCGGCCGGGGAGGCCCCCGCGCAGCAGGGGGGCGAAGCGAGGGGGGTCCGGCCCCGTCCCGGGGGGCCCCGGCAGCCGGCCCGGGCGCTGGATCACGCCCCAGGTGGAGGTGCTGGACGCGGAGGCCGAGGCACCGGCGTGTCCGCGGGGCACCCGCCGGCACAGCCGGGCACCGGAGCCGGGCAGCCGGCGGCCGCCCCGAGGGCTGGTCACCGCGGGGGGGGTCCCCGCTGCCCCCCGTGCCCCGGCAGGTCGGCTCCTTGCTGGGCTCGGCTCGGGCGGTCCCCGGCGTGACCCTCAGCCACGGCGGCAGCGAGAGGCACCAGCCCTGCGCCCCTGCGCCCCGGGAGGAGGAGGAGGAGGAGGAGGAGGAGGAGGAGGAGGAGGAGCAGGGGGACCCACCACCACCGCCGCGGGGTCCCTGAGCGGCGCCGGGACGAGCCCCCCGCTCGGCGCCAGCCCCGCCTGGCTCCCCGCCGTGTCCCACGCGTTTCCCACGACCCAGCGCGGGGACGCAGCCGGGCCGGAACCCCCCCGGGGACCCCCCGGCGACCCCCCGTCCCAGGCGGGCCCCTCGCCGGGGGCTGGCGGCAGGCTTCCCCCCGCCGAGGTACGGCCACGAGCAGCCCCGCGCCCGCTCTGCTAAAGAAAACAGGAATAAACTCAGGAGTTTTCTATCGCTCAGCTCCCACCTGCCCGCGGCCGCCCCTCCCCGTCCCGATGAGCCCCCCCAGCAGGTCCCTGCTCCGGCGGGGCCGTGGCCGAGTGTCCCCGGGGCCGGTGCGGTGGCCCAAGGGCCGCGTGGCTCAGCCTCCCGCGGGCTCCGTCCCGCCGAAGCCCACGGAGCCGCGTTGCCGCCGGCTGGCCCCGGGCGCAGGGAGGGACCGTGCTGGACTCTGCCCCCAGCCACACCCCGGTGCCCCCCGCGCCCCAGCTGCGGCGCAGCGATTGGGATGAGATACGCGGGTTTCGACACCCCGTCTGCAACCGCCCGGACGTGTTTATGATCCTCCTCGCCAAACCTGCGCCGTCTCCCCGCGCGCAGACACCGCCGGCACCCCGCTGCCCCCCTCCCGCTGCCCCCCCCCCGCCATGGAGCTGCCGAGCGCCTGCAGCCACCCCGGCTGGTTCCTCCTCGCGCTGCTCCTGGGGCTGCTCCTCTGGGCCGGGAGAAGACGCTCCTGGGACCCCCGCAAGTGCCCCACCGACCTCAGCGGCAAGACGGTGATTGTCACCGGAGCCAACAGCGGTGAGCGGGGCTGGGGGCAGGGGAGCGCTGGGGGGGTGCAGGACCCTCCGGCTGCGGGGCTGTGGGTCCGGCTGGGCCGTGGCACCCGGGCGGTGGCAGCTCCGGGCTCCCCGGCGATGGAGAAGGGGCCGGGGGTGACAGCAGGATGTGGTGGTGCCGTGAGGCAGCAGTGGGGGATGCGGGTCCCCCTCCTCTGCCCACTGCACCGCAGCCTCGGCTTTGGTGACACAAACGGCGGCCGGTGGCTGGTTCCGGGACGTGCCCGACGCTCTCCCGGTGCCTACACGCTCCCACCGGGTGCGGTCAAACGTCCCCCGCCCTGCGCTGTCACCCGCTCACTGTGCCGCTGGTGAGTCACCCTGGCTGGCCACCGGCCTCTGCCCGGGAGCAGCTCGGCCTCACCGGGCTCCGGGCAGCCCCGTGCCCGCGGTTCCTGCCCGGCCTCTGCAGCCGGACTCTGCCCCGGGGGTTAATGACCGGTGGCCGAGGCCACCGCGCTCCAGCCACGGCACCGGAGCCGGTGCCCAGGGACAGGGTGGCCCCACGTGAGGGGGGTCCATCCCCCGCCGCTGCCCGTTGCCTCCCGCTGTGCCGCAGCACCGACGCGGGGCCGTGCCGGCACAGCGCTGCCAGGTGGGTTCGGTGGCCGTGGGGGCACGGACCCCCGGGGCCCCCCTCGCCGCGGGGACCGGGCGGGGATCAGCTCTGTGCGCCGCAGGGATCGGCAAGTGCGTAGCCCTGGACCTGGCCCGCCGGAACGCCCGCACCATCCTGGCGTGCCGGAGCCGGGAGCGGGGCCAGGCGGCGGTGGAGGAAATCCGGGCGGCCACCGGCAACCCCGCGGTGCTGCTGCGGCTGCTGGACACCGGCTCGCTGGCCTCAGTGCGCGCCTTCGCCCAGGCCGTGCTGCGGGAGGAGACGCGCCTGGACGTGCTGGTGAACAACGCCGGCCTCACCGGTACGCGCCGGGGACAGGGCCGGGGCTCCGCTGCCCGTCCCGCTGCAGCGGGCGACGCCGGCCCGGCCCCACGGCACCCCACGGCCCCTCTTCCAGGGCTGCCCTTTGCCATCACGCCGGAGGGGCTGGAGCAGACCTTCGTCACCAACTACCTGGGCCCGTTCCTGCTCACCAACCTGCTGCTGGGTGAGCGCCGGGGGCTGCCGGGGCCGGGGGGGGCCGGGGTCCCCCTCCCCGCTCACGCTCTGCTCCGCACAGACCTCCTGAAGGCCTCGGCGCCCGCCCGCATCGTCAACGTCTCGTCCTTCCGGCACAGCGCGGGCACCGCCGACGGCCGCTACCTCACCGGGCAGGAGCGGCCGCGCAGCTTCGACGCCGCCTACAACAGCACCAAACTGATGAACGTCCTCTTCACCGCCGAGCTGGCGCGGCGCCTGCAGGGCACCGGTGGGTGCCGGGCTGTGCCATACTGCGCCATGCCATGCCATTTGGTGACGTGCCCCGCTGTGCTGCGCTTTGCCAGGCCGTGCTGAGCCATGCCACGCCGTGCCGTGTCACACAGTGCCATACCACACTGTGTGGTGACATGCCCCGCTGTGCCACGCTTTGCTGGGCCGTACAACGCCCACCTGTACCCCGCTGAGCTGTGCCGGGCCCTTCCCGGGGAGGGCTGCCCCATCTGCTCGTCCCACCCTCCCCGGGTTGCTCTGCCGTGACACCGGGGCCATGTGATGGGGCTTGGGGAGGGGGGGGGTGTCTTGGCAGTGGTGGAAACTCCCCAGGGCCCCCCACGGGTGGCTGAGCCCTGGCTGGGGGTGGCCCTGATGCCGGGGCACAGAGGAGGCCCCGCTCCACGGCCAGGGGCTGCTCTGGCAGTGAGGGACCTGGGCGCAGGGTTCTGCCCGCGCCGGGGGTCCCCGGGGCCCAGCTGTGCCCCCCCCCCCGGCGCGGGGCTGATGGCGCGGCTTGGCAGGGGTGACGGCCAACGCCCTGAGCCCCGGCGTGGTGAGCACCGGCATCATGCGCCACTTCAGCTGGGCCGTGCGGGCGCTCTTCATCCTCGCCCGCCCCTTCATGAAGGTGAGTGGGGGCAAGCGGGGGGGGTCCCACAGCCCTAGGGGGAGGTCAGGGCGCAGTGGGGGTGGCTGGGCCCCCTCCTCACCCTGCTGTGCCTGGCAGTCGGCGGAGCAGGGTGCCGTCAGCACCATTTACTGCGCCGTCTCGGAGGAGCTCTCAGGCGTCACGGGCCGGTACGTGAACAGCGAGTGCGGGCTAGCGCTGCCCTCGGCGGCTGCCCGCGACTCCGGCCTGGCCCGCAAGCTCTGGGAAGAGTCGGAGAGGCTGACGGGGCTCACCGGTGGCCCCCAGCACTGAGCCGGCACCAGCCGCGCTCCCCGAGGCCAAAAGGGGCCCGGCCACGCCAGCCAGGTGTCGCAACAGGGCACAGACAGTGCTGCTGGGCGCCGTGTAACTCCTTTATTAAAGAGCCCGGCACAGCCGGTGGTGGCTACTCCCAGGTGATGTCCAGGTCCAGGCGCTGCTTCCGCACGGCCCGCAGGAAGCCGTCGTAGTCGCGGCGGTGGACGTCCCGGCAGTGGGACAGGTCCAGGCGGCGCAGGCGGCCCTCGGAGGCCAGCAGCAGCCACACGGTCGGGCTGGACACGCGGCTCTCGGCCAGCGAGAGCTCCTGCAGCTCCAACAGCGCCTGCCCCGGCGCCGCCAGCACCGTCTCGAAAACTGAGTCCAGCGGGAAGGGGACGGCGAGCAGGCGGAGGGTCCGCAGGCGTGGGGCATGGAGCAGCAGCGAGGCGAGCGTGGCACGCAGCGCCAGCCCGTGCTGGGCCGGGAAGGTGTTGGCGGTGCTGGCCAGGGCGAGGGAGAAGCTGTGGAGCTGGGGGAGGCCGTGGGGCAGCAGGTCGGTGTCCCAGCGGGGCGGCTCGGCGGGGCTCTCTCCGTCGGCGTCGGTGTGCGGCGGGGCGTGCAGCTCGGCGCTGAAGGCCTGCAGGCCGGGGCAGGCGGCGAGCAGGGCGGCCAGCGAGAGCTCGTCCTGGCAACAGAAGCCGTGCAGGGCCAGCGTCTGCAGGCGGGGGCCCAGGCTCCGCGCCAGTGGCAGCACCTCCGCCAGCACCCGGCCTCGCTGCCCAGCGCAGCCCAGCGTCAGCCGGGCCAGGTGGCCCCAGCCCAGCAGCTCCCGGCCGCCTGTGCCGTCCCCCAGCCACACGCCGGCCTCCTCGGCCCGCGGACAGACGGCGCGGACGGCGGCCAGCGCCGCCTCCTCCACCTCCTCCAGGCGCCGCAGCGGCAGGGTGAGCGGGGGGCCCCCCGCACCAGCCCCCCGCCACCGCGCCAGCTCCTCCAGCGAGGGGAAACCCTCGGCGTCTGCCGTGGCGTCCAGCTGCCGCCCGTGGAGGAGGAGGAGGGCGTCAGGCACGGCACCGTGGGCCAGGAACTCCAAGCGTGGCAGGGCCAGCAGCAGGAAGGCCAAGGCCGCCACCACGTCGCTGTTCCCCGCCGCGGGCTCCAGGCCGCGGGCCAAGAGGACGCGGAGCGCGGGGCAGCAGAGGGACCGCGCCAGCGGGTCGTAGGCCAGGTGCCGCAGGGCGCGCGGGGAAACCTTCCTGCAGTGGGACACGTCCAGCTCCTGCAGGCGCCGGCAGCAGGAGCCCACGGCCGAGAGCACCCGCAGGTCGGTCTGGGTCTCGGCCAGCCCCAGGCGGCCCAGCTGCGGCAGCGCCTCCGCCACGTCCACCAGCGCCGCCGCCGAGAGCCGGCTGCAGCCCTGCAGGTCCAGGGAGCTCAGGCTCTGCCGGCAGCATGGGAGCCCCTCAGCAGGGGGGGCACGGGGACTCCGACACCCCTCTGCACCCCCCCAGAGCAGCGGCACCCCCACCCCACTCCTCCAACCCCCAGAGCAGGGGCACCCCCAGATGCCTTTCCCCAGCCCCACAGAGCAGGAGCACCCACACCCCACTCCTCCAACCACTCGGCGCAGGGGCACCCCCAGATGCCTCCCCCCAGCCCAGGGGCACCCCCGGCCCGCTGACCTTGCAGCGCAGGGCGATGAGCTGCCCGATGGCATTGCTGGCGAGGCCGGGGCAGGGCCGCAGGCTCAGCTCCCGCAGGTGTGGCAGCAGGAGGAGGTGCAGCGCCGCTCGCGTCAGGCGCCGGCTCTCGCCCAGCAGCCGGATCAGCTCCTGCACCAAACTGCCGGCTGCGGGGTGGGGGGGACTGGGGGTCAGCGAGAGCCCCGGCACGGCCCACCCGTCCTCCTCCTCCTCACAGAGGGGGTCCCCGGAGCCCATGTCTCACCCAGGTCGTTAAAAGGGCCCATGACGAAGCGGAACTGGTACTCGTCCAGGTAGTGCTCGCTGTAGTCCTTCACCCAGAGGCTCTGCATGTGCTGGGCCAGGTTCTGCAGGCAGAGGCTGCCCAGCGCCGGCACCTCCTTCCGCCGGGGCATCTGGCTGCTGCGGGGCAGAGGTGGGGGCTGCCTGGAGGCCCCGGGCCACCGTGAGCTGCGGCGGGAACCGCGGCTCGTCAGGGCCCCCCTTTACTTTGGGTGCGTTTTGACCCTTTTCAAGAGGTTATGAAAGTCCCGCCCAGGTGCGTGCGGCCTCACCCAGGCTGGCTGCTCCACCCGGGGTTCGCCTGGGGTCAGCGAGCGCTGGCTTCGGTTGCGTGTGACTTCGTGCGGCAGCCCGGTGGATTATCCCCGGTTGAAAACCCCCCGTGAGCCCCGAGGCCCGCTGAGCGGAACAAACCAACCACCCGCAGAGCCCCGCGCCGGGGGGGCACGGACACCCCCAACTCACCCCCACACTCACCTCCGGGCAGGCAGGCGGGCGGGCCACCGGCGGGGGCGGGAGAGCACCGGGAAGCTGGGCAGAAGCGTTAATCAGGGCGTTAGTTAGGACCGGCGACACTCGGGCGATCGCCCTGGGGCAGCGCCCCCGGGGTCAGGGGTCACCTCGGGACACGGAACGGGGCGCGGGGGCTGCCCGGCTTCACGTCAGCCGTCCCAGGACCGGCCCCCCACCCCGGCCCCGGTCCCGGTCGCACTTACCGGCAGTTCCGTGTCCCGTCCCGCTTCTTCCTCCTCCTCCTCCCGGCCCGGCCCGGCCCGGCCCCACCTCCCCGGCGGGCGGGACCCGGACCCACTATTACGGGCCCCACGCCCCGCCGCGCCCCGTTGTACCGGGCACAAGCACCCCCCCAAGCCAGGGAGCGCTGCTCGCCGCGGCCAGGCCCGGCCCAGTGCCTCGCCGCCGGGCAGAGCCGCTCCGCCGCCCCCCGCCGGTGCCGGGGGCCCGGCCGGCCCCGCCGCCCGCCTGTCCCTTCTCCGCCGCCATAGCGCCCTCCCCTCCGCGCCCGCTTGGCTTCGCCGCCCTCACCGCGCACGCGCGCTGGCGGGAGGCCCCTTCCGCCCTTTTGGCCCTCGAGGGTTGCCCCGCGCTATGCCTGACTTGAAACTCGGCCGGCGGCGGGGCTGCGCGGTGAGGCAGCGCTGTGGGCAGCCCGAAGGGGCCTAGTGAGGGCCTCGCAGGCGGGCGGAGGGCCGCTGGCTTCCGAGGGCGGGAGCCGGTGAGCGGCGCTGGGGAGCGGCCGGGCGGCAGGTACCGGGGGGGCAGGTACCGGGCGGGGGGGCCCTGTGTGTGTGTGCGGCGGGGCCGGGCCTCCTGCCGTGTGAGGGGGCTCCCCCAGCGCAGCGTGTGTGTGTTTCGGGGGGCGGGGCGGGGGCGCAGGTGTCGCGTTGGCGCCGCGGTGCGGAGCCTCCCCATCTCCGTGGGGTTTGTGTGAGGGGGGTCGGGGGCGTGGGGGCGTTTCCCGCCGTGGGCTGAGGGCTCGGTGTTGGGGTGGAGGCCGAAGGTCGGTGCTGCGGGACCCCAGCGGGGTGTGTGTCGGGGGGGGCAGCGCTGGGGGGACCCCAGCCCCCATGGGGTGTGTGTCGCGGGGGGAGCACTCGCAGGTGCAGAGCCTGGCTCGGTCCAGGCTCTGTTCCCTCCCACCGTGGGGTGACTCGGGGCTCCCTCAGGCCTGGCCCCCCACCGCTCTGCAGTGGGGAGGGGGATCGCCTGCCCCGGTGGGTGCTGGGCCCCCCGGCACGGGCTGGCACAGGCAACGCGGGTCCCACAGTGGTGCTGCCCGCGCCCTCGCTGCGGGTCCCCTCTCCTGCTCGGGAGGCCCCAGCCCCGCGGAGGGCGGCTGGGCACCGGCGTTTGTGGGGGCACAGGCAGCTGTGGCCGTGGCAGCGTTGCCCGGCTCAGGTTGGAAGAACCTTCGCGGGGGATGACGGCAGTCGCCTCGGACCAGTGACTGACCCCGTGAGCCCTCGGTACAAACAAGGATTCTGTTTCGTGCAGACAATTCCAGCAGCAAATATAAAGACATGAGAGCAGCTCCGAGAGGCCGGTGTGCCTGGGGAGCGTTATGGCAGCAGAGCTGTCTGAGTTCACAGACACTTGTGTTAAATTTTCTTTTCTGGGAAGAAAAAAGCGTCATCTTTCACTTTAATCAGTTGCTGTTTGTAGCTGTGGGTGTCGGGGTTTGTTTCCAAGTGTAATTCACCTTTTTCCTCAGTGTGGTGCTGGAAACCATCAGTCCCTCTGGGAATCGGTGGCTGCTCCCTTGCGCGGGGTGTGGCGGGACAGTTTCATGACAGACTCGTTTGGGGTGGCAGAATCTGCTCCACAGGAAAAAAACCCACCATGGGGTCACTCCGGATTGCCTGTGGAAACGCCTCTGCTCATACTACTGTAAAGACAGAACTCGCTTTGCAGTTGTAACCCTGAATAACTTTAAATGTTCGCCCAGCTGCAAAACACCAGAAAATCATGCTGCTTCGAGTGGTTTCCAGCCCCTCCCGGCAGCTCGTGCCGCTGGCGGGGCCACGCCGGCCTCGGAGGGTCCCGTGCTGGGAACGGGAGGGTCGTGCAGACAGTCTGCGCCTCCCTGGCCTGGGTGTGATATCGGTTCTGAATTAAAGGTTGTTAGAAATGAAGAGAAGGTTGAAGAAACAACATTTAGGAAGGAACATAAATTGCACAAGCTGAAGGGGTCGGCTCTTGGACTGGAAGGATTTGGATGTGGAGGAGGGGCAGGAGTGCGTCAGCTGTGGGTAGTTGGTAATTGGGCTCGTTTGTGTGTGTCCGGGCTGTTTAGTGGCCAAGAAGGAAAGAGGAATTGTTATGGCTGAGTATCTCCTCTCCTGTAGCCTAGTAAAGGTACAGCATAGCTTTTGTAGTGAAGAATTCCGTCTGTCAGGTACGTGGAAGTACGAACTGCAGCCCTCGTTAGCAGAGTATTTGAATAATTGACATCAAATTAAGACTGGGCCGCATACCTCAGTGATGTTGTAGGGGCTGTGTTAGCGCTGCGTGTGGCCCTGGTCACAGCACGGCAGCCTTTAGTTGGTGTCTTGAATTCTCCTGATGAATGCAGTCGCTTTTTCATTTGAAGGAATTAATTACTCCCCCCGCCCCGGGCGGTGCCCAGAGGTGGGTGTGTGAAGGAGAGCGCCAGGTGTCGGAACGGGGATCCCAGAGGCTGCAAACCCTCGGAGGGGAGCTTGGCCCCAGCGCTGCCGTGTTCCCCTCCCAGAATCGCTGGTGTAACCCCTCTCCCCCACTCACCGCTGCTGTGTGCCCCCCTGGAGGAGTTTCCCCAATATACGAGCCAGGGGTGTGAGCTGAGGGGCTGTGCCGGGCGTTCGCCGTTAAATGGGTCTTTGACCGCGCCGGGGCAGGGGGTTTGGGGGGTGACATGCTGTTGGGTGGCAGTGGAACCATCCGAGGTTGTCCTCTGCAGCTGTGCCGGCCCACGGCCTCTGGGGATTCTAAACCTTTGATAAATTAAAGCTTTCTGTGTGGTTTTGCTGACAGTGCTCTGCGGCAGTAAATCCCGGCTGGGTTCACAGACGGGATAAGCCCCCGCGGCGGGCGTCGAGCGGAACTTCTGTCCGTAGGCCGGTTCTGCAGCGTTGCAGAGATGAGCACAGAACTCGGTGCGGCGGTTTTTCAGTTCCGTTTTCTTGTTCACAAACCCTGCCAGCCTGCTGGCGTTCGCACGTGCTGGTGGGGCTCTGACACGAGCCATTGGCTTCACCGGGGAGGGCTGGACGGGGGTGTTATGTTTGGTTTTTTTTTTTTTAAGATCCAGTCAGGGTGTTGCCATATGACCTTGGACTCATTTTTTCTTTCCTTTTCAAGTGTGAAGTGGAGACGGTGTCTGTGACCCGCTTCACGGGCTCTCCGGGGGCGCTTTGCTGAACGAGACACAGGGCGCTTCCGAGCTCCTTCCCAGTGTTTGAGGGGGAGCAACCAGCCATGGTTATTTCTCCTGGCCTGGCTGCGTCCCACTGATGTGCTGTAAAGCCCCAGAGCCCAGGGGGGACTCGTGGAAGCTAAATCAAGCTGGGGTTTTACACCCATTCCTAAAGAGTTTGCCAGTCTGTCTCATTTGTTTGAAAAATACCTAAAGCATGCAAAACGGTGAGGAAGAAAATGGCCCGTAAACGTGCAGGGGGGCTGTCATGGTGAGGCCCGCAGCTTGGCTCGATCCTCCCCGTGGCACAGCAAGGAGTGCTCCTTGGCCGGGTTTTTGGTTCATTTATTGTTTTTTTAGGGGGGAAAAAAATGCCTCGCGGCCCCAGATAACGCCAGTGCAGGCTGGTGGGAGGTGGCGTTGTGCCTCGCTGCGGGCACCCCCGGTTCCCTGCCCGCTGAGGGAAAGGGGGCTTTTCGGCCAGGAATTCCAGGATGAGCGATGGGGAGAAGTTTGTTACGGGTGGTAATTGCTCAGAAAAGAGAGCAAAGGCAGTTGTGTGAACGCTGAACCGCGCCAGCTGCTTTTCCAGCAGTTGGTCAAAGTCTCAGGAGGAATAAACAGTTGTGGCTGCTCCGACTCCTCGGGCAGCGGGGCAGAGCAGGCCTGCGTGGAAAATGACTTTTCTTGATGTAATTAAACCCGGCAAAGGCAAAATCCCACCGACCCAGTGGCAGCGGGGCTCGGTGGCGGTAGGAGAGTGCTCAGCTGTGAAATAATGAGTGAGTTGTTTTGATGGAGATGAGCTAAAATCGACTGACCTCCTCCTGCTACCCGGGAGCTGGAGCCGGTCCGCAGCATCCTTTGCCTTTTGGTCCGTTGCCATGGTTACGGTCTCCCGGCAGCGCTGCCGTATCGATCGCAATCCTGCGAGTTTCGGGTTCAGCTGGAAAAGCAAACCCGTTGAACCTGCGGGGTGAGGGGCGTCAGCCGGAGCCTGCTCCCGCGTCCTTGTGCGGGGCGGTGCGGGGTGGTGCGGCGGTGCGGTGCGGCGGTGCAGCTGTGCAGGGCGCAGGCTCGCGGCGCCTGCTCCCCGGGTCCTAGTGCCTCGGATCCCTTCTCCTTCAGAAACGGGGGGGTGCCCCTCTCTGGCCGCTCTGCTGGCGTTCGGCCGCCCGGTTCCCACAGCCTGTTTTTAAACAGGCGAGGGGGCCCCAAAATCTTCTCCCGGTGCTTGGGCGTAGCTGGGGCGCGGGGGCACGAGGTGCGGGTGCTCTCTGCTCCCTCTGCAGAGGTGTTGCCACCGTCCCTGCCAGCCCCGTCTCTTACCGTGGGGTTCGAACTCCAAACCACGTTGGTTTATGTTGTTTACAAGCGACACAGGCTGAGGTGCTTTGTTTTAAAAGGCGGTGGGTGCCTGCGATGGAGGTCAAGCACCTGCATCCCCGTGGTCTGTAGTGGCCCGAGCCTGCCTGTGCCATGGGCATACGGGGACAGGACAATGCTCCGAAAAGATCGCGGTCTAAATATAAATATAAAACGGGACATGTTGGGATATGGAGCCACAGAAGGCACAAAGAATTTCTGGGGCAGGAGCGGTCAGTGTGGTGGGCTTCAGCCTCGCTACAGCAGCGCAGCGTCTGTTGTTCCTGGCTGGAGGTCATCACAAAGGAGAACTTTAACTGTGGGTTTTAATGGCTCAGCAGATTCTTCTCTGTGTTATTGGCCTCATATAGGTGGCTCTTGGGAGGCAGAAATAAGGCTGTACTGCTGGGAGCAGTGCTGGAACAGGAGCTGGAGTCGAGATCTGGCTCTTGCACCAGCCACAGGCCCAAACCTGCCTCCGTGTGCCGGCCCGTGGCGCGGAGCCGTGCCGTGGCCGGCGGGAGCAGGGGGCTGGCGGCGCTGTGCCGGGGCAGAGCGCCTTGCTGTGCGGCCCTTCGCTTCCTGGGCAGGAGCAGTGAGAGACCCGGCAGGCTTTCGGGTGACCTGGGGGAGTATGAGTGGCCTTGAGTTTAATTAAAACAGTCTTAAACTCAGCAACCTCGATCTGGATTTATGCTGGCAAAGACAGAACCCTGAACTGCTGGTTTTAGGATTTCCTTTCTGGACACAAGTTTGCTGGGAAACAGAGGTGCTTCAGTTTCAGAAAGAAGCTTTGCTGAAGCAATTTCACGGGGAGATGTGTGTGTATATATAAAATATATTGACAGAATTACAATAAGATGGAATTTTGCTCTTTCTAAATCAATAGAAGGGAGTTTTCTGAAGGTTTTTAAACTCCCTGCTCAGCTTGCTTAAGCTAAGTTGGTTTTGGACTAGGTGATCTTCACGGTCTTTTCCACCCTGGATGATTCTGTGATTCTGTGACGTCCCAGCTGCCCGGTGTGTGGAGTGTTTCTTATCGCAGATTCCAGCAAAATCTCTGGAAGCACATTCCTCGGCCTTCCCACCGTGGTTCCTCTGTAACCGGGAGGATTATGCCGAGCGCTTGGGCGGCTGCCAGGCACCCGCCGCGGGTCCGGACAAAGCCCCGGCTGCGAGCGGGGCCCTGCGGCCCTGGGGAGGGGCGGGGATGGGTGCAGGGCTGTCACATTTGCCACTTCTTTTGCGGGGGATTGAGGATCGCCCCAAACTTGGGTGAGGGCGAGCCGGGTGTGCGAAGCGGGACTCTGGGCTGGTCGGGTTCAGCCTTCCGTGCGAATCCTCATCCCCTGGGGTGAGAGGTGGGACCACGATTGTTGTGAAGGCTGACATTTCCTTGGGTTGCTAAACTAAATTTATGAAAGGGTGTTAAAACAGTAAATATTTCTTCAAAGCTTTACCATGAACCCAGAAATCAGGTGTGGCTTTGCAGAAAAGGGGATGATGCTGTAACAGCTTCTGGTGGCTGTGGCAGCCTCTGGAAGTGCCAGGGAGATTTATTCATCTTACTTTATTGGGTTGAAACTGCAGTTCATCCAAAAATGACAACGGCTGGGTTTGGAGAAACATGTGAATTGTTCTCTCCCAGTAGAGGAGGCTTTGGGCCGAAATCCTGGGGTTCTGCAGGGCTGCAGCAGCCAGCCGCCAGCTCCATCGGGTGGATGTTTTTTTGTTTGCACCGATTGCTTGAGACTGTCTCAGAATTACAGAAAGCTTTACAGGGCCCATGTAATGCAGTTCCAGCGAACGAATAATGCTACTGTCTAACCCTGGCTTCTTGTCTTTCCGTCAAGTTTTAATCTTTGTCTGAAGTCCATGTAGTAAATGAGGAATGAAAACAGAAAATGGTGGGCGGTGCTGTGCATTTGTGTTAGGCTAAGAAAAGGTTTCTCCCTGAAAGTGTTGATCCTGTACCCTCCTAGGTGGCCAAAGAAGTGATTTTAATGTTCCTGCCTGTTCACAAACTCATTTTCAAAGGCTCTTGCTCTTCCGTTTGTCCTTATTTCAGCGTGGGTTTAGGAAATCTTGCTGCGGAGGGTCGTGCTTGGTAGGATTTATCTCCTTGCGGTGGCCTGGGGCTGTGAGGAGCCTCCAACGCCGCAGCTGAGTGGCCCCCGCGTGTCCCCCACCTCCTGCCCCTTGTGTCCCGGCTGTGAGGGCGGGGGGAGGAGGAGGAGGGTGGGCGCCAGTGCCTTTCGCCAGATGACAGACCTACTGGTAGAGCTGGGGAGAGTGGGGTTCTGGGCTCGGAGAGGTGTCCCCATCGCCGGGCAGGGGGTGTGGGAAGCTGGGGTGCCTGAGCAGGAGGGAGCGCAGAGCCCCCGCGTACCGTGGTGCTGGTGGTCCCTGTGGGCTCCTGGCGAGCCCGCTGTGGCTCCAGCCTGGTGCTCCTGGGCAGCTGGCGCAGCAGGAGGGGAGGGCAGCCATGCCAGCTCCCCCACGGCGCTCAGGGGGGTCCCCGGGGCAGTTTTGGGGCGCTGCAGTTTGGCAGCAGAGGTGCTGAGCTGCCGGAGGTGCAGGTGGCTCTGCTCCCAGCCCCCTCCGGTAGCCGTAGGATTTCCGTGCTCTGCGGGAGGTGCCGGGGGCTCTGGCTGCAGCCGCCGCTGTCTGCCCTAGTCCTGACCTTGCGCAGCGTTCCGTGTTCTAAGGGCTCTCCTGGAGACGCGGGCAGGTTCCACCCAAGGCGGGCACGTGCTTCCATCCCTGCCAGCCTGCCCCTGCTCGGGCAGCAGCTTCGACCTTCTCTAGTATTTTAATTTAGCTTCAAGTGACCCCATATTGAGGCTTCTTCCCCTTTGCTGGCAGCTTTTGTATAGGCTGCAGAGGCTCAAAATAGCCACGAACTTGCTGTTCTTCTGTTAACCAAGGGCCTGGTTTACACGTAAAATGTTTTCAAGTTTTGCATAACTGTTTTTAGCTTCCCAATCAAACTGTAGCGAGTCCCAAACTGGATATTAGGAACTGTGTCCTTACTGGAAACGCCTTCATTGCACTCTCCTTCGTGTTGCTTCGTCTGAGGGGTTTGATTTCCATCAGCTCTGTGTGTGTGGGTGACGCTGAGGGGAAATGGGGAGTGCGGGCGGGTGTGTGGTGCCGGTCGGTGGGGTCCTGGTCAGTGGGGAGAGCAGGCTCCGGGCGGAAAAACTGTGTTTGTGTCGGAAGTACTCCCTTGTGCTTCAGGTTTTACATGGAAAACTCCAGGAGTAGGGAGGAGGGAGAAATCAGCCGTGTAGCATTTGTGATTTTCTTTTTAAATAATAAAAAAAAAAAGCTCTTCTAGGTGCAGCCAGGAGGAAAGGCTGCCTGCTTCTTCCAGCCCCTGTCCTGCTGCTCCTGGGGCTCTGCGGGAAGAGGAGAGGCAAGTCCTGTCCCTTGGGAGGGGGAAGTGTCGTCCAGCCCCAGCCCACCGCAGGGCCCTGCACCCTTCTGCGCTCTCCAAAGTCCCCCTGAAATTCCGTGGCTGTTTCCCAGATTTCTTTCTACTTAG
Organism: Athene noctua; assembly: GCF_965140245.1. Classification (NCBI taxonomy): domain Eukaryota; kingdom Metazoa; phylum Chordata; class Aves; order Strigiformes; family Strigidae; genus Athene; species Athene noctua. The sequence continues at coordinate 467,126 of NC_134040.1, forward strand.
AAGAAGGGTTTCTCTACCTTTATTTCCCTGCTTGTCGTCCCAGCCCCTCGTTGGATACAAACCCCGCGTCGCCCCGCTGGGGTTAACACCCCTCAGGTGTTAGTGCGGGTGACCGGGCGCGCCGAGCCCCTGCCTGCAGCCGCAGCTCCTTGACTGCGCTGCCCCAGACTCGTGGGCCCAGAGGTCGCCCAGGAAAACAGAAAAAACCTTGGGGTTTAGATTCCAGCTTTCCTGAGTCTGTCTTGTACCTTGGTCAGAAGAACCTTTTTTTTCCCCTCTAAATATGTGAAAGCAGCCGGAATCCGCTCCTCCCATCCCCAGCACCATTCCTGGGTTTCTCTGGCAAGAAAAGCTCCGAGTTACCCTGCGATGGTCCGACCCCTCCCAGGCTGGGAGTAGATTAAACTGGACCTTGGCTAAAAAGGAAAAAAAAAAAAAAAAGTCAAAAATACAATAAACAGAGTGGATGTAGTTTGTGCTGGAGAAGAGCACAGCACAGTGTCTGTTCTGGGTCAGAGCTAAGGTCCACCTTGGCCAGGAGCCTGTGTTAACGGTGCTCAGCAGAGGGAAAAAATATTAGAAAACGGTGAAATACGGTGATATTTCCTCCCACGTAACCTCCCAGATTCCGGCAGTGAGTCGCTGGACACTTCCCAAGCCAGAGGTGGTACTTCTGTCTGTGGTTGGAAGCGCTTGATGGATTTTCTAAAAGGGAAAAATTTTGGTTTAATACTTATCAGATGAAGGAGGGTGGGGAGCCCCGGCACGTGTGCAGCCCTGGGAGGGGCGTGAAGGAGATGTGATGGGAGGGTGTTGTTGGTCTGGGGGTTTCTCTGGGTTTGTCTGTGCTATGAACAGGAGACACCCCCCCACCCCCCCGAAACTGTCTTCCCTGCAGGGGCTGCGATGCCTCCCAGCCCTCCATCCTTCCTCCCGGGGGTCAGTGCAGGGGGGCTGTGATCCCCCTCCCGAAGCGCTTGGCTTTGCTCCTGCTGTGGTGGGTGAGGACGGAGCGACCCGCTCGGGGCGAAGGGCCTGTCCCGCTCGCCCGGCGCATCCCGGCCTCCCGGCGGTGGCTGTGTCCTGCTCCGCACCGAAGAGCAATGGGAACCTTCGCCCGGCAGGTTGTGCGGAGGCAAAAAATATTTTCAGTGCGTGGGCAGGGTGGGCTGGAGATGGGGTTCCTCCTGCTGCACAGGCACAGGCCTGCCTGAGTGGGTCCTGGTCTCAGATTTTTATATTTTTGTTGCATCCAACTGGTTTGGCTGTGCTTGACTTGGGTTTTGTTCCAATAATGCCGATTTTGGCCTCTGATGTCCTTGGTGTCTCCTAGAGCTGAGAGAGCTGAGGGGAATGGGAAGATGCTCGTGCCTCGGGGTGACCCGCAGTGGGTGTGTTGGCTGTGCTGCGCTTATCCGATGGAGAATTTGGCGTTTGCTGTGCGTGAGCAGTAGGATTGTGCTTTGACACAACCCTGGAGCCCTTCCGAGGGGTCTCGTGGAGCTCCCGGCACAGGGTTTCCCACCTGCCGCGGGTGCCTCCCTGGTGCCCCCGGTGGATGCAGTTCTCCTTCTCTTTGCCCACCCTGGGCGGTTTGTAGCTCCGTCAGCAAGTGCCTGAGGTTGCTTTGTTGAGTTACGGGGTGTTCCTGTGATCAAGTCCTGATTTCTCACTAATTTTTTTGTTGTTCATCCCGCTGTACGTCTTTAAAGTTCATTCCCTTGAATGCTTTTTCTGCATCCTTGAAGGCCCCCGCCTCATCCCGTGAGATGTTCTGGTCTTCCTCTGTCTGAATGTGCCACCCCCTGTCAGTGCCACGCTCTGCTTTTTTTGGTGTATATCCATGGCGTTCAGACTTTTCTGCCTGGTTCCTAAAGTTTCAGTGCCGGGATGGGCATTAGGGTAGCTGAAGTGAGCCTTGCACCTCTCGCCTGCATTTCGTGGAATACTTGGGAGCCGCCCGCAGCTGTGCGGGAGATGAGGGACCAGAGGATACCTTCATTAACAGCTGTTTGGAAAAATTCAGCCCCGCATTGACCCATCAAGAACTTCCCCAGCACATTCCTCATCATCTTTTTAAAAAAAACCTTCCCGATGAGGTTGATTTTTCCCTTCGGACTGTTCATTGCCCTCGTTGTGGTCGCTGCAGTCGGGCGCTAAAATAGGATACCAAGAGTCGTTACAATTCCTGGTGTTTTGGGGACGGTGTTTGGTGTCGGGGGGGGTGCGGGGGGTGTGTTGGGTGCAGGGTCCCGAGCTGTGGTGGGTGCTGGTGTCTGGCAGCCGCGGGCACCACCAGCCTCGTTTGCCCCCACAGGCAGCAATTAACGCCACAGACAGCTCTGAGAAGAGGGGCTGATGACTTTAATTAGGCATCTATTCAGATCAGCCAGGGAAAGGACAATTATTGATTTTAGGAGAGGCTCCACGATTAACTCTTTGGTGTCCGGTCGTGCGCCCGCCCTGCCCTGGCGGGGTGGCTGCGGGGCCTTGGCGAGAACCTGCGTCCTGGTGTGATTCTCCCTCCGAGTTCTCTGTGGAGGGACACGGCGCTGGGGCCGGGGGAAGAGCCAGGGGCGGCCCACGGGGCCAAACCTCGGCGCTGGGCAAGGGGGAGACGCGCCGAGCGCTGCCCTGGGGGTGTCCAGCAGCGCCGTGGTGGGCTCCGGGCAGGAGGAATCGGGGGCGGCTCTGCCCAGGGCCGCCGCGGGTGCTGCCTGCGGGACGGGCAGGAGGAGGCTTTGTCCCTCCTGGCGCTGCGGGTGGGCGAGCGGTGGGTGAGCAGTGGGCAAGTGGTGGCCGTGCTGGTGGGCGAGCGGTGGCTGTGTGGTGACCGTGGTTGTGGGCATGTGGTCGCCATGGGGGTGGCCGTGCTGATGGTGGTGGGGGTGGCCGTGTGGTGGCCGTGCGGTGGCCGTGGCCGTGCGGTGGCCATGCACTAGCCGTGCGGTGGCCAGGCTGGCTGCCTTCCCTCCTGCGGCTCCGCCAGCAGCCGGGGAGCGTTAGGACCCAGCGAACTGGCAGCGCCGGTGACAAGTCTGGAGCAGCACTAGCGCAGAGTAGTCTCCATCAGCTGGGCTGGATTTTTGTATATCCCTGTGTTAAAGAATCCTCTGCCGGAAAAGGGCTTTTTCCCCGTTCTGTGCGCCCCAGCGGAGCCTCGCCGGGGGGGGCGCAGGGATGGTGAGATCGGCTGAAACGTGAAGAGCCGCTGCTGAATTACTGCTGGCCATGAGCTGAGACCATTATCCACAAATAATAAATCTTTAAAATAAAGAGAAAAGCCAGCGGCAGCATGGCCCAGGGCAAGAGACACACATACAGCCGGGTAAGTTGGGGGGAGGGAAACTTATTTACAAACTCCTGGCTCTGCTGTTAGATAATATTGTGCTGTATCTCGGTGCTATCTGTTGCAGTGAAAAATAGATCTGTTTTTATACTGAAATCTAGATTGTCTTTCCTGGGCTTTCGTGTTTCTGGAATTTGAGATCTTCATCACTGACAATATCTGTTCTGCTGTACGGTGGGTGGGTAAATGGTCTGAATGATATTAGCGGCCGCATCCTTTTGATTTAAGTTCGTCTGCCTTTGCTGTTAATTATTGCTGATAATGCAACGAGGCGTCAGCTGAGCCGCTGGTGATGACAGAATCTTTCTAGGGCTTTTCAGCACAAAGATTCGGGGTTGTTTGCCTTTCTGCATCGTGTTTTTCCTTCCTCTTTGCTTATTTTCCAGGTTGCATGGTGAGATACTGAGCTTCCGAGTGCCTGAGATTCATTTCCAGGTTTTACCGTATTGCAGTTAACCCTGGGCTGTGCGGTGGGCAGCAGCGCCGGGCACCGGCCCCACAGCCAGGCCTTTCTTTGGAGTTTCTTCCTTTGTCGTTTTGTTCTTCCTCGCCGGCGCGGTGACATTGTGTCCCAGACACTCGCTGTTTTGGGGACTGGGCAGCGCATTTTCGGCGTTTCTGTTACTCGGGGCTCAGCCAACTTGGCAGAGTGCTTCGTAACTCCCGGAGCGGTGGCAGGGGCTGCGCCTCGGCAGGGCAGGGGAGGGCAGATCCCTTCCCAGCGCCCTCCTTGCGCCGCGGCTGCCCCGGGGGCCGCCCCAGAAAACCCCGCGAGGAGCGTGACCTGGGGCTGCTCTGCCTGCCCGGGCCGGGGCGTCGTGCAGGGCCGGTGGGGCGCGTGGCTGCCGTTCGCTCTCTGCCCCAGCGATTCGCTCAGGTGCTCACGGGAGCAGCCGCCGTTCAGAAAAAGGCCGGGGGCTGCCGGCACGTAGCGTGCGGCTGGAAAGTTGCTTCACCATCCCTGTGTGGGGTCAGGGTGTGTTTCCTTGTGGGGCTGTGGCTGCGGGGGCTCCCCCGGGCTGGGAAATGGTGTCTGGGGCGTGCGGAGGCCGAGGCCGCTGCCCGCAGCGGGGGGAGCGCGGCCAAGGAGCTGAAATTTCAGACGGAGCCGTTGTGGTTCTGCCCTGACACCTGCCTTTTGGTCAGACGGGGCGGCCGCCGCGTCTCCGGGATGTGAAGGCGGTTTATCAGCGTTTGACTCAAATTGCGTTTTGGGATGGAGACCGCGGGAACCGGGGCTGCGCTGTCCCTCCTGCCTGGGCGACTGCCTGGCCCTGCGGTGGCCCTGCCGGGCTTGCAGGGACGCGTGGTCGTAGGCCAGCGCCGCGGCCGCTGTCACCATGGCCGGAATCACCCGAACCGTCCGCGTTTGGCTTCTCGCTCCCCAGCCTGGAGCAGGGTGAAGCCAGGACCACGGTGGGGTTTGCGCGGGGTGGGCTTCGTCCTGGCTGACCCGTGCCACCACGGCGTCCGCTGGGTGAGCTGGCAGCCACCCCTGCCACATCCCCGCCCCACGGGACCGCTCTTGATCCAGGGGTAATCCCCCGCTTTCAGTAGGGACAGCACGGCAGCGCCGCGCGCTCTCCTGTAATAACTAGACTTAACAGAAACTACAATATTTCCAAGTCTTCCCATGTTGGGTCACCCCTCGAATTTGAGGCCGAGAGCATCTGAACCTGCGGTGGTGAATCTCGCCACGGGAGCTTTTCGGAGGGGGTTGCTGTGTTCAGGGTGTGCTTGAAACTTTTGATCTGTGCTGTGAGTGACAGTTTGAGGTTCAATTAGTCATATCCCTGCGTGCCGGTGTAATGATGGGAGTCTGGCTGCTGGAAGGAACACAATAAATATTCCTCGGGTTATCCGCTATCACGGAGCGAAACGCTCCAACCGTCATGCTCAGATGGAACACGGTAGTGACCCAAATCATGCTCAAATTACAAGTCAAGTCCCTCGGAATCGCCTCTACTTTTCAGTCATTAATAACCAGTATCTTCACGTAGCTCAGGAAATGGTCTGCAAATGTCTGTAAAACTTTAAATGGGGGTAAAAATGGGAAAGCGCCGGATTTGAGTGGTGCCAGGTAGGTGGTTGTGCCAAAGTCTCCTGTTCCTGACAGGGGCGGGCAGCCGGAGCGCAGCCCCCCACCCGTTCTTCTCTGGGTGGAGGTTTCCCAGCCCCCCGCCAAGGGACCGTCCCGCCGCACAGCGGCGCGGGGACGGCTGCTCCGGTGGGTCGGTGTTCCCGGTTCTTTCCCCAGCTGCCCGATCCCCGCCGCCTCCCTGTGCCCCTCCTTGGGGCTGCCAGGCTGCCCGTGGGTACCCTGCGGCCAGGCTGTGGCGGAGGGGGCAGGAACCTGCCTCTGCTATCGGGGTACGCTCAGCCCCCCGTTAATGTCATTTAGTGGCTTCTTCACGCTTTAGGCCTTGAGCCGTTCTGAACTGCCTGCAGGTCTCCTGAGGGCTCCTGCCAAACTCTGCCCCTCGATTCCTGGGTTCAGTTCTGGGCCCCTCACCCCAAAAAGGCCATTGAATGACTCGAGCGTGGCCAGAGAAGGGCAACGGAGCTGGGGCAGGGTCTGGAGCACAGGTCTGCTGGGGAGCGGCTGGGGGAACTGGGGGGGTTCAGTCTGGAGCAGAGGAGGCTGAGGGGAGACCTCCTGGCCCTCTGCAACTCCCTGCCAGGAGGGGGCAGAGAGGGGGGATGAGTCTCTGGAGCCAAGGCCCCAGCGCCAGGCCCCGAGGGAATGGCCTCAAGCTGCCCAGGGCAGGGTCAGGCTGGCTCTGAGGAAGGATTTCTGTGCAGAAGGGGCTGTTGGGCGTTGGAATGGGCTGCCCAGGGCAGGGGGGAGTCCCCGGGATCCCTGGAGGGGTTGAAGAGTCGGGCTGAGCCAGCGCTGAGGGATCTGGGGGAGTTGGGAACGGTCAGGGGGAGGGTCACGGTTGGGCTGGAGGAGCTGCAAGGGCTTTTCCAACCCGGATGGTTCTGGGATTCTGTGAACCTGTGGTCTGGGGGGGGCGACTCTGGCCTCGTGTGCCCCTTCTCTCCTCCCTGCACTGGCGTCTCAGAGCTCCCCACAGCTCTCTGCTCCTTCACCCTCTTTACTCACATTGGTGTGTCACCATCCTCCTGTCTGTGCCCAAAATTCGGGTCCCCAGAGCAGTGGTGTGGCCTGGCAGGTCCCGGGAGGATGCTCACACCTCGCTCGCTCGCTGGGTGTGGGCAGGAGAAGAGCTTTCGGTCACTGGCGGGAGGGGAGGAGCTCCTGAAAGTCAGCCCCAGCTGAATTTGTGTCGGTTCTCCTGGAGCTGGAGCGGGCAGAGCCAAGGGCAGACCCTGCCGTGTGCGAGGCGCAGCGCTTGGGAAGAGAACAGCGAGGAGCCGGTGCCTCGTACCCTGCCTTCGGAAGTGCTGGCTTGTGTCCCCTGGCTCGCGTGTCCCCAGCCTGCGGTCACCCGCCTGGGAAGGCGAATGGCAACGCGCGATTTCCAGCCTGGACAGCTGCTCTCCTTTGGAAATCCAAAATTGTGGTCATCGTGTTGGTTTTGAGTCTTCATGAGATACCAGTCTCGGGTTTAGCTGGGCGGCTTAGAGCCTGGCTTTGTCCCACAGCCAGACAGAGGCATCGGAGACATCGGCCCTCGGTCTGCCCCGCTGCCAGCTGCGCGGGGCGCGGCCGCTGCGGCACGAGGAAAGGCCAACGCGGGTCCTGGTGCGCTGTCCCGAGGTGATGCGCAGCCGGGGGCTGTGCCTGGGGTGTTGGTCAGGGCGAAGCCGCGTGGGTTACCCGGCGCGGGGCAGGAGCACGGTGAGCTCCCGAAGGTGGGGTGTGCGCGGGCCCCCCCTTGGCGCCGTGAGACTCCTCCCTCCATCCCCTTCCTGAGGGGCTGGAAACAAATGTTAGAGAGGCGTCACCTTGTCTTAAGGGCATGAATGTGTTGGAGGCTTGTTCCGTGCTCTCCCTCTTTTCCCGAATTAAGCATTCAGGAAACATTTCTATTAAAATTCTTGCTGGCTGACAAACAGACCCTTGGTATCTAGGTTCTGATGGGCTCTGCGTTGGCCAGGCTGAGCTGTGGAACGCCCGGCGCTGCCGGCACGTCACCGGTGCCCCTCCAAGGCGTGACGTGACGCTGGGCTGGAGAGCAGCTGCCGAGTTGGGTGCTGCAGCGCCCGGGCGGGTGCCGGGGGACACAGGCCAAGCCCCTGGCCTGACGTTCATGATCTGGTGGAACATTAATTGAGATCCTGCCCTAACGAAAGGCTCGTGGGTGAAGGTCTGTGGATGTCTCCTGTGGTGGAGCTGATCCAGGCAGGCTCAGGCTCTGCTTGGGCTCCGTGGCCGTGCAAGAGCCTCCCCAGGAGCGGGACCTGTTTGGCTGTTGATGTGAGTTGGGGCCACGTTCCATTTGTCCCCTTTGTGACCGTAGCTGCTGCCCCGCCACGTGTCCATCCCACCCCCCTGCCCCTGGGTGAGCAGCAGTCTGTCCTCCCCACTCCCAGTCGGGGGGACGTGGGACGGGCCCATTCCTGCTGCATCCTGTGTCCAGCCGTGGTGCAGAGCTCAAGGGTCGACCTCACCGAGCCCCTTGAAGTCCTTTTCTGCCCCTTGTGCTGCGTCCGGGCGGGCTCAGGGCGTACCCGGTGCTTACGGACCTTCATGGCCTTGGACAGTCGAGGTGTTCCCCGCTGAGCCCCCCAGCTCCATCCCTCGCCCCAGCAGGGCCTTTTGCGTGGCCGCAGGAAGATGCTTCCACATTCCGCCAAGCTGCCCGGGCAAGCGTGGGCTCTGCGCCCGGATTTTCCACCACCCGAGTTGGAGGAAACCACAAAACTCGTGGGACCTGCCCGGAGGAGGTGGGGGCCGAGGCATCTTTGTGCCTGACGTGCCCCTGGAGAAGGAGCTTCTGGGCTTCTGGAGCGTGATTTTACCCTGGTGGTTTTGTGACAAGGGAGAAGGAAGAGGACCTGGGGAACAGGGTTGGGACCCCTGCCTGGGGCTGGCCGCTGCTCCAGAAGGTCCTTGGCGAGATGTTGTAAGCAAAGTGTGTTTGGAAAAATTTATTCTGAGATGCTTTGTTGCTAATACTACAAATTGCAGACTTTCTTGGGAAGGGAGGACACTCAGCATGAGAATACTGTGGAATTAATAAACTTTCTGTTTTTTAAAATGAAGCCTTATTGGATAGATTTACAAAATGATAATAATTTTATATTTGAGACTGAAAACTTTTGCCAGATTTAATGGCATTAACTTCTGTCGTTCAGCGCCAGTGAGATCGCGGAGATGCGAGAAGGCTGTTAATGACTTATTTTATTGCTTTCTCGTGGTGAAGCACACCCATGTGTTATTAATTGGCTGCTGTGTTAATTGTAACATAGAATGAATCACAGGATCACAGAATGCTTTGGGCTGGAAGGGACCTTAAAGGTCATTTAGTTCCAACCCCCGCCACAGGCAGGGCCACCTTCCACCAGACCAATCAACTGATCACGTCTAACTAATGATTGAGGGACAAACAAACCCTGAGAGTGACCCGTGGTCGGACAGACTGAGGCAAACGAAGACAAAACTTCTTTGAGGTGTTGCTATCGTTAGCAAAATGCATTACCTGGAGGTGAAATCTCGTTGAATAAAATGCTGCAGGGCTCTGGCCGGGGCAGGGCTTTGTGGGGAAGAAGCAGCTGGTGCTGGTTGGGCTGTTGGTTCCGACTGACGTGCGGTTTCAGCCCTGGAGTGTCCCCTTGACCTTCTCGAGGACCTGGGGAGCTACAGGACAGCGTCACCTCTGTGCCCGCAGGATCGTCCAGCAGGGCCTCCTGGAAACCGCTGGGGCACGGGGAAAACGAGGGGGTGACTGGTGACAGCACCACGGCTGGGGGGATCAGCTGGGGGAGAGGAGGCTTGGGGAGACCTGAGAGCGGCCCCCCAGGACTGAAAGGGGCTGCGGGAACGGGGGGAGGGACTCGTCATCAGGGGGAGGGATAGGATGAGGGGGAACGGGGTTAAACTGACAGAGGGGAGATTTAGATCACATCTAAGGCAGAAATTGTTCCCTGTGAGGGGGGTGAGGCCCTGGCACAGGCTGCCCAGAGAAGCTGTGGCTGCCCCCTCCCTGGAAGGGTTCCAGGCCAGGTTGGACGGGGCCTTGGGGAACCTGGGCTGGTGGAAGGTGGCCCTGGTTGGAACTAGGTGGTCTTTAAGGTCTCTTCCCACCCAAACCAGTCTGGGATTTTATGGTAAGATTCTATGACTTGATTATTTTTTTTTTAAAGTGCTTTAATAGCGCTTTGCAGACATTGGGTCTCCCCTGCTGAAGTGTGCAAACCTTAGAGATGGGAACGGGTGCCAAAGGCTGAATTTCCTTGGGTTTATTGACCAGCAGCTTTGGGTGAAGTTCTGTTGTTCTGGGGACAGAAACACAGCGTGGTGCCAAGGCCGGGGACGCGCTGCAGGAGCGGGGCCGGACGCATAGTGCTTGTTGCAGCCAAGGGCCTGTCACCGTTTACTGGGACACGGCAGCTGGGGCAGGGATCTGGACTTGTGTGTGTTTATTTTTTGGGTCAACACCCCCAGAAATTTAAAGCCTTTTTATGTTCATGATGCAGAGGCTTAGTCTGCACCTCATGCTGCAGCGATAAATTACCTGTCGGAGCGTTCTGAGAGGTGTTTTACTGACCCAGCGCGGGTCTCTGCCGGCAGAGCTGACCCGGAGGGCCGAGCTTGCCCGAGGTCGCCCACGGGTGCTGGGGTGGCCACACTCACCGGGCCACGGCACCGCCACCCCAGGGCGAGCAGGGGCTGGATTGCTGGTGAGGGACGGACGGGCACCCAAAATAGAGGACAGAAAATCCCCACAGCCCCTTCTCCAGGCTGTCTGTGGGCACCTCCAGGGGTTTGGTGACTCCCAGGGATTTGCAGTTGTTTTACCATCTAAAAAGCAACCTTCAAATGCTTTGCGTGTGTGAGTGGGTGCCTCGAGAAGCAGCATGAAGTCTTCTCTCTTACTTGCTAATGAAAATGCTGGAGCTCGTTTAAACGCGCCTGTGAAAGGGAACACTACCTGAGTTGGCAGTTTTTTCAGACTACTCAACAGATTTACAGTAATTTGCATAACTTTGTGTTTTGCTGTGCTCATGTAAATTATTTTGGTCTGCCTTTCCATACCACTATGGAGAAGAGCCCTGCGCTGGGTTTCTGTTCGTAGTTGGGAGGATTGCACATCTGGGGGGCTTTCACCTGCGCTTTGATGTCCCCAGCCGCTCGGCGGCGGGGCTGAACCCCCGCGTGCTGGTGCCGGGACAGCCGGGGAGCGACGGCTGCCGGGCGTGGGGCTGCGGGATGCTTCACTCCTCAGCAAGGCTGGGTGGTAGTTTCTCCCTGCTGCACTAATTGGGTCGTTTGCTGCAATCTCGGGGTGGTTGGATGCCGAGAAAAGGTCTTTTCTTTCTCTTAAAGAACTGCATGGAAAGGAGTTGCTGTGGCAGAAAATCGGTGCCGGAGCACATTGCAAGTGAAACGCAGTGGAAGGAACTTCACTCGCTGGGCTCTGTTGCTGATTCTTAGCGGATGGTCTCTGGAGATGCTTTGGCAAGGAACAAAGATGTGCTGCTTGCGTTCTTACGCATCTCTGCTTCGTAATTTGTAAAACAGGCCCTGAAGAGCTTTTGGTGGTTTAAAAAAAAAAAAAAAATCAGGAAATTCTTTTTCCATGTGAAGTCCCAGTTTTTCTTCCCTGGAGAGTTTATGCGGCTGCTGGTGAGGAGGAAAGCGGCGCTGAGAAGCCGGTGTAAGCTCCTCTGCTGGTCGTTGCCCCAAACTGGCAGCGCTGGCACCTCCGGCTCGGGGCCGGCGTCTGCGGCCGCGGGGGAACCCGCTCGTGAGGCGGCGTTTGGGCAGCGCGTCGGGGGGGCGTGGGGACCTGGGGGCGAGGACCTCGCCTCTGCTGTCAGAGCAGCTGTAACGCGGAGCCACCTGCGTCCCGGATCGATCGCTTACACACGGCGGTGCTTCGGTTGCCGTTGATAGGTGCTTTCCCTCGGGTGTGCTCTGGGGAGGAAGCCGGGACGAGGAGCTCTCCCGCAGCCCCCGCGCGAGCGCTCTGCAGGAAGCGTTCCCCGGCGCCCACGTGCAGCCCACAACATCGAATGTGATGTCGCTGCAGCAGAAACGGTGAAACAGTTGATTTTTGAGGCTGGTTTATCTGTACTGCTCTGCAGGCTGAGGCTATGGAGAAATAACAATGAGATTGTCTGTAAGGGGAAAGCCTGGCTGTGTTCTCCCTGTGCTCCGCGGGTCTTCTCTCGTCCCACTCACTGCAGCTCAGGGTTGGTGCGTGCAAGTTGTGCTCTGCTCCTCCTGAAACATCTCCCTGGGCTTTTCTCTGCCAGTCCCTGCCCCAGCTGCCAGAGGGTGTCCGGGAGCATCTCTAGGAGTGAGCCCGGGAGGGTCCCAGCCTCGTGATTTGGAAGGTCGTGAGCGGAGCCGAAGCTGGAACACATCATCCTTAAATCAACGTAAAATGGAGCTAATGGTTTGGGAAAGGGTCTGCAGGACTGGAGCTGACCTCTTTGCAGGAGGGCAGCGCGGTGCTTCTACTGTATGAATTCGCCGTGAGCTGCCCTCTTCGTTAACGAGGTAATTGTTTATCAGCACCCCCGAGCCAGGGGGCACCTGCAGGGTCTGATCCCGTTTCCTCGTTTCCGCTGTAAGCACGCTCCGGTTTAACCCCGGCCAACACGCGCTGAGGGGGTGTGTGAGCTTCCAGTGTGGTTTCCGCTGTCCTCTCACTGTCAGCACAAGTGTAAGACCCCCGCAGCTCTCATTTCCAGCTCGTGGCATTTCCCACACCTGTAGACTGACGTGGTGGCCCATGGCCACCAGAACTGTCAAATGGCAAACGTGAGCCAGGAGGGATAAAAAGGGTAGCGACTGGTTGTAAAATCGCCGAGCAGGAACATTTCTGTTCAGGTGGTGAGTCTTGCTTTTCCTTTTGGCTTCTTGTTTGCTGAGAGTTTTGCTCATTTTCTGTAACCAGTGGGACATGTTGGTTTTACAGCTGCAAATATTTTGCAGAAGTTGTTGCTGGTCCTGACAACTGGAATGATCCAATATTTTGGTAGACATTTGAGTGTGTAGCGTTTTAGATCTGAGGTCTTGTTTTTGTTTGTTTGCTAGAAAACAGTGATTGATATTTGTTTTTTTCATTAAAGATTGTTTTGTGCTTTTGATTTCTGCCAAGTGCGTTTTGGCTGAAGAGCGGCGTTCAGTTTTGTGTGAAAAATTGGTTCTTAGTCACAAAATTTCCTGAGCGTGACGGGTATATCCCGCGTCCAGGCCCCACGCCTCAGCCCCCGAAGGAGTGGGGCTGGCTGTTGTCTCGTCTCCGCCGGGGTCCCGGCGTGTGCAGCCCGGGGCTGTCGGAGCCCCCGGGGCTCTCCGTGCTGCGGGAAGGCCCGCGCGGTCCCCGGCCGCTGCCGAGCTTCCGCCCGCGCTTCGGGGGAGTGAAAGGCGCCTTCTGTGCTCGTCTGCATCAAGAGTATATTCTTTCACCCAAGCCAAGCCCAGCAGCAATTGAAACAAAATATTTTCTACACAATAAACAGAACTGACAAAGGGGGTGATGTAAATGCCAAACGTGCTTCGTGGTCGAGACAGCGCAGCAGGGTCGGGCTGAGCTGTGCCCTCAAACGTCCCCCTCCCTCCTGAATCCTATCTAAAAGCAGGAGCCTTTTCAGGGCATCAGCATTTGGGGAGGGGCTGTTTTTATGGAGATACCTTTTAAACAATTAAAAATGACACAGATTAGCTCTGTGGCAATACAGCGCAAGCGTCCTCTGTTTTACTGGGGCTTATTTCAGAAGAGGAGGTGTTGGGGGGGGGGAAGATCCGCACGCCTTGTCTTTATAAGGCCCCCTCAAAAACTTCATCGGTCTTAATTAAATTGTGGTGGTCTCAGGCACCTCAGTTGAGTTCCTCACACCCGTCACCCTGCGGAGGCACTAACACACTCGTGGTTGGCTTTACCTCGGCAGAGCGGTGCGTGTCGGGGGTGGCGAGCTCCAAGCCTCCACGACACACCCTGACGTTTAAACGTGGGTTAACGCTTGTGGTGGTGATGCCTCAACCTGAGGAATTCACCACCGGTGGTTGCTGCCCCTCAGCATCCTGATCGGAGGCGCTGGCACAGCGGGTACCCCGGGGTCCTGGCGGGGTCGTGCACTGGGAATCCAGTGGGGAACCTGGTGTGGGCGTGTGGTGGGACCCTGGGGCTGGCGGTGGCCCGCAGGTCCTCTCACATCCCGGCGGGAACAAGGGGTGGGACAGGAAACTCCATCAGGAGCGGGCTGTCCGCTCTGAGCGTGCCGTGCAGGCGGCTGGGAGGCTGCAGGCGGTTCCCGATATAATGAAAAAAAAGTCGGAGCGAGCATCGGTTAAGGCAAATATAACTGCGCTAACATCTGCTACTTACGGTGGTTGGTTGGTTGGGTTTTCTTCCCCCAGGCTTATAAAAAACTTATAAAATGGGTTTGTGAGTCCGGCGTGTCTATAAAAACGGAAGAGCTGTAGTTCGTGGTGGTTCTGCCGGTGCTGGGGGAGCTGTAACAGAAGGAATCCCCTTTGGGCTCCCGCAGGAAGGGGCGGTGGAGGGGAGGGGGCCTGGCCCGGGGGTGGGGGGGCTGGAGGGGCACGAGTGGCCGATCCCGCGCCGGCCGTGGTTCACCTGCTGCGCTCCCCTCTGTCCCCAGGCACCCGGCACCGGCAGCAGGATGAGCGTGGAGGCCGGCAGCAAGCCCCTGAAGGTGGGCTCCCGGGTCGAAGTCATCGGCAAGGGCCACCGCGGGACCGTGGCTTATGTCGGGGCCACCCTCTTTGCCACGGGGAAGTGGGTCGGTGTCATCCTGGATGAAGCGAAGGGCAAGAACGATGGGACCGTGCAGGGCAGGAAATACTTCACCTGCGAGGAGAACCACGGCATCTTCGTGCGGCAATCACAGGTACGCTGCCACGGCCTGGCTCGCCGGCCCTCCCCCGCCTGCGCGTGGCTCTGCTAAACGAGAAAAACGGCCCCTTGCACCGGGGGGGGGAGTGATGAAATAAGTCTCCTTCGCTCCCGGAGAGCGCGATGTTCCTGGGACTCTGTCCCCCCTCGTGCGGGGGAGCAGAGCGGCTCCGCGCGCCCCCGAGGAGCGAGGGCTTCCCGTCTGCCAGCAGCTTCTCGGCACCTGTCACCGAGGGGCTCCATTCACCCAGTTTGTGGGTTATCCTGAAATGTTTTCAGAAAAATTGGGTGACAAAAAGTTTGGTCGATTCCAGAGAGCGTGGAATGGTTTTGTTTTGCCTCCAAAATGAGGTGTAAAGTCTGTCTGCTGCCTCAGAGTTATTATTGGCTGCAGCAGATGAAGCTTGGGGCCAACACCTGGGTGTTTACCTGGTGGTAAAATCAGAGAATTTTAATTAAATAACGTTTACCTTACAGTATATGAAATGCATGAGTTGGGCTCAGTTTTTGAGCTGTTGCTAGGAGCTCACTTACGTACAAACAAGTCTCTTCCATTTTAATTTCCTCTGTGTAACCTTTGAACAGTGACGCTGCTCTTGGGTCCCACCATGCTCCAAGCACGATGTCACAGTGAGGGACGTTCAGCTCCTTTTTGGGACGTTCAGTTCCTTTTTGGGACATTCAGCTCCTTTTCTCCTTCCTCAGCACAAAATGAGGGGTTGAAGTTCCGCCCCGTAGCACCTCAGCCGCAGAGCGAGCTCCTCTCCGCTGCCGCGGGCCCTCCCGCTGCCCCACCAGGCGCTGGCAGCGGGGACTGAGGAAGCTGAACACGAGCCCAGGGGTTGAGGAGCAGGAGGCCTGAGGCGGCTCCGAGCTCCGAGGCCTTTTCCTCGAGCTCCAAGCGCGGAGGAGGGAGTCGTCCCTTGCCCAGGCAGAGGCGGTGAGCGCTGCCCGGTTCGGTTTGGGCGTTCCTTTTTCAAGAACCGGGTTTAAGGTCGAAGTGGAAGATGGGAGGGTTCCCTCTCAGCAGAGTTAGTGCTCTGCTTGTGCTCTGGCTGTAAATCTGCCTGCTGCTTCCTCCCATCTCTCGCTGCTGGGTCTCAGCGTAGCGGGAGCCTCTCCGGTGGTTACACACGGTGTCCGGCCACAGATTGTCAGTAATAAATCATCCTTCTAAGGGGAAAAAAAAATATCTGTAAATAAGAAAAGCTTTTCTTATTGCTTACGAAGCAGATCACCTGCATCCATACAAGCACATCTTGTTAAACACTTGTAAAGTCTTTTTAAGGATTTCTGAGATTTCTGGTTTCCCCTCCACTTAAAAACTGATCTCAAAAAGTGAGCACCAGTAATACCAGCATCAATACAGCCCGGCGGTGTTCTTAGGCTTTCAATTTATTGTGGAGTTTCAGCTTTAAAAACATCCCGATGGGGAAATTTCAAAGATTTTAGATGAATTTTTTTTGCTATTTCACGCGATCACCCAAGCAGATCCCACATAGGGGTTTGGTGCTGTGCTTTACCCCGGGGAAGGATCAGGCCCCGGCGCTGTGTCCTGGCAGCAGTGTCCCAGCCTCGCCTCGCCCGAAGGGACGTAGGGACCCAAAAGAACAGGAATTGTCCCCAAAGCGTTTCTCCCTGCTCTGCCTGTACTCGAAGCCGAGTCCCACGGGTGCAGGGTGGGGATCTCCCGCCGAGAGCCCGAGAGTTTCCTGGTGGAGACGTTCAGTGTCCCCGGGGCGCGGTGGCTGTCCCGGAGCCGCGTCCCCTGTGTCCCACTGTCCCCCTGAGAGGGCCCTCGGGGGGGGGTGGCTGCGGGGGCTGGGTGCCACGGGGGGGCTGGGTGCCCTGCCGCTGACACCCCTCCCTCTCGTTCCCCGCTGGCAGGGGCCGGGCGCTGCTGGGAGCAGCTGTGTCAGCACCGCCAGGCGCTTCCCACCAAGTGCTCGCTCTTATCTTTTTGGCAGCCTTCACGTTTTGCCTGCCTGGGACTTGTGTTTTGGGTAGTAATTTCAAGCGTGAGTTATGCTTTTATGGTGTGTGGAAACATTCTCCTTGAGGCCGACAGCGAGTGGAGCTGCTGTTCCCCCGCTTGGCGGAGGAGCTCATCACCCCAACCCGCTGCTGCCGGGGCTTGGCCTTGGCCTTGGCCTCGCTCCTCAGACCCTGCTTGAGTGCAGTTGTGATTTCTGTGGCATAATTTTTCTCAGTCTCCTTGCTGCTTTTAATTTAAGAACACATTGCTGGTACTTGAGCATCTTCCCAAAGCAGAGGCTGTGACTGACAGCTTTACAGATTATTGTTGGTTTTAAACTGAACTCCCAGGCTTTGGAGTCACCGAGCGGATGGGGCAAAGACCTGCCAGGACCAGTCTGGGTCATGCTGATCTAAGGTGAAGGGATGGTTCTCAAGAAGTGATCTAATCCTTTCTAGCCTTGTTTTCTGTATTTATCAAGCAAAAATGTGTCCAAAAATAGTTATCAAAGAGAAAACCCTAAACCCTCAGCCTTGGAGAGCTCAAACCTGGGAGTGCTCCTGTGGGTGCCTCCAGGCTTCCCCAGGCTGCAGGGCTGTTGGCACATCAGGAACCCAAACCACCCCCATTGAAAAGCAGTTTTTCTTATGAAAGGAAAGTAGAGTTTTTGATCAGCTTTCGCTAAGACAACGCAAAAAACAACAAAAGATGAACTTTCTGTCAAGTGTCAGTAAATTAAAATGTCAGTGCAGGGCTCAGGAGCTGGCGGCTGCGTAGGGTGGTCCTGGGACTGTTAAAGCTGTTCTGGGCTGTTGAATCCTCAGTTTTGATATTCTTTATTGCCTGCGTGATTACAAATCCGTGCCAAAAAAATCTGTTCTGCTCTGTTTAAATCTGCCACCCAAATGGGTCTGGTTTCTGATCACACCGGTTTGTTGGTTTTTTTCTTTGTGTAATAGCAGTTGTTATACTTTTTCCAGATCCAGGTCTTTGAAGATGGAGCTGATACAACATCCCCAGAAACACCAGAATCTGCTGCCTTGAAAGTCCCCAAGAGAGGTACGGCTGCCCCGTTTTGCCCCAAACCTTGTCTCTCCCTCGGCCCACACCAGACACGGTTCCGGGGCTGTGGGGGTGCCCCGTGCTGGGGGGGTGATAGCTGCTGAGGGGGGACAGCACGTGCAGCGGGGCTCTGCCCCCCCCTCAGCCCCTCTGCGTGACAACGTGATCTGGGGGTCACGGAAGGAAGAAGCACCATGGGCAAAAGTCGCTCCAGGCAGTTCTGTCCTTCCTATGACACGTCTGGCTGGTGGGCAGCGGGGCTCAGTCCTTCCCGGGGGTGCCCAGTCCCTCCTGGGGGGGTGGGCACATGGAAGGACGACCGGAGCCGCTGTGATTCTGTGAAGCTGCAGGTCCCCAGCCCTCGAGGCCATGCCATGTCCCCGCCTCTGGCAGCCAACGCTTCCCGCTTCCCACTGGGGATCGAGAGCTCCTTCTGCTTTTCCACCAGAGGTGGCCCTAAGCGCTGGCTCTGGTGCTGGGACAGGCTTTTCCTCCTTTTGGGCTCTGCTTTTGTTGAGTAATTACTCAGTGGTACGTTTGGGGATCCGAGGAGCTGGTGAGAGAAGCTCCGGTAGCTCCCTGGGGCCTGCTGCGTGCGGAGCGTTTGCTGGACTGGTCAGAATGGGGCTGGGGCCGTTGTTGTTGGTTTTTCCCCTCTCGCAGCCAGTACAAACTAAAATCCCTCTTGGCAACATGAAATCTGCCCTTCAGCTGCAGGGAAGGCGCCCGGAAGCATCACAAGGGGGGTGTTCCCCTGAGATGTGGCTTTGGTGGGGGTTTAATGAAGAAGAAAAAAAAAAAAAGAGGAACTTTTCTGCTTAGTATAGAGTCTGAATGGGTTTAAGTGGGTTTGTTTTTCCACAGCACAAGAAAGCCCAGCCTTTCGTGGGCAGCTTCACCCTGTTCTTTGTATGTATGTGATACTGATAGTGAAAATATTCCTTAATGTTTGCTTGATCTTTTCACTCTTTCTCAATTCAGACTTTCCAGCTGAAAATTCCGTTTTCCCTATTACAATTCCGCACTCGTTCAGTGCCCGTGGAGCCGTGCCAGCTGCTCCTGCAGCCCCGAGCTTTCTGAACGTGTTGTTGGTGGACATCGCCCCTTTCATGGCATCACACGATGGTTTGGGCTGGAGGGGACCTTTAAAGCCCATCCAGTCCCACCCCCCTGCCACGGGGGCACCTTCCACCAGCCCAGGTTGCCCAAAGCCCCGTCCAACCTGGCCTTGAGCCCTTCCAGGGAGGGGGCAGCCACAGCTTCTCTGGGCAGCCTGTGCCAGGGCCTCACCCCCCTCACAGGGAACAATTTCTGCCTCAGATGTGATCTAAATCTCCCCTCTGTCAGTTTAACCCCGTTCCCCCTCGTCCTATCCCTCCCCCTGATGACGAGTCCCTCCCCCCGTTCCCGCAGCCCCTTTCAGCCCTGGGGGGCCGCTCTAAGGTCTCCCCGGAGCCTTCTCTTCTCCAGCTGAACCCCCCAACTCTCCCAGCCTGTCCTCACAGGGGGGCTCCAGCCCCCCCAGCATCTCCGTGGCCTCCTCTGGCCTCCGACAAGCGCTGAAGCTGTGCAAACGCCACAGGCCTTCCAGTGCCAGGACTCTGCTGTCATCTTCTCATCCCTCAGTTATTCGGAGCCCGGGAGAAGAGACAAGTGCTCCTTAGACTCTCGCTTAACTAAGGCTGAGGATTCAGCAGCAGCTGCTGCTTCCCTGTGCCGGCAGAACGCACGGAGCCAGGGCGGCCTTCGCTACATCTGTGTGTGTCCGTGCGATGAATCTTTAAGCCCCGTGTCGCCCCCCCTCTCGTTACCGGGGCGTCTTTCCAAGCCTCCGGTCCCGCCGTCTGCCGCGGAGTCGTCTCTGCCTCTTCCACAGGCTCTGTCGGGTGCCCAGCAGTGGCTGCGGCCCCGGAGGTGCCCGGCTGTCATGTTTCTGGTGCTGTCTCTCCTCTCTCAGTACCCCGAGGTTTGTCACCGCCACCCCGCAGCGCTCATTGAACTTCCATGGGGGTGCTCTGGCCCCTTTTGCTGGCTGGTGGCTCCTCCGTGCCCGCAGAGGAGTGGAACGTTCAGGTCGCTGAGCATCGGCGTCGCTTCCTCGGCCGCCTGCCCAGAGCCTGCGGCTGCCCCGCGGGAGGGGAGGCGGGTGCGTTCAGCTCAGGTTTGGGGCTGGCAGGATGGGTGTGACCAGCGTGTCCCTCTGCTGTCCCCAGGCAGCAGCGAGTGGCCTTGAGCACCACGAGGTGACACTTGTACGGTGGGGGGGCGTTGCCTGTGGGGGTGCTCCAGTCACTCCTCCAGGGTTGAACTGGGGAGTGAAGGGTCTGAGCCAGAGCAGTGCTGGGGCGGTGCTGGCCCCAGGGACACTGACCCCCTCGGGGTCAGGAAGAGGGGGCGCCCAGGGGGGCAGCGGGTGGCTGGGATGCTCTCGGTAGGGATGCGGGTGCTGGGATGCTGCGGCTGCTTGCCAGGAGTTTCCATGGAAACGGCAGTGCCGGCTGCTGCAGTCTGACTGCGGTGGGCGATGCAGCGATGGCTCTGCCCACAGATCCAGCACCTTCCTCCTCTCCCAGACTGGAGAGGTGTGGGGTGCGCAGCGGAGGCAGCTCCTGATTTATGAGTCACTTCTGCAGCGCTTGCTGTTGGGGTGATCGGTGCCACCATTGCAAATATTAAACCCTGGTGGAATTGCAGCTGGGAGGAGGGGGGCAGGCAGCACCCCGTGGCTGTGACCCAGACATCCAGAAATAAAGAGTGTAATTTAGCCAAATTACTGGCACCCCGTGAGGTCTGCCAGCTGTGGGAGGCCAGCAGGGCCCCCTCAGGGCTGTGGGTGCTCGGGGTGGGGGGGGACAACATGTTCCCTGGGCAGAGGTGGAGAGCAGGGAGCGCAGAGCTGCCGCCAGCCGGCTTGGGAGAGTTTCTGAGTGTTTGCTGGTGCCTCTGCTTGTGCCTGCTCAGGGTCCCAACCGCACACACCCCACGATGGAAACCTTTACCTCTGCTGTGCGAGGTGAGCGGCCTCTGGGCCTGTATTGCCCCTGGTACTCATGTTAGATTTTATAACGCCCTGCCAGGAGGGGGCAGAGAGGGGGGATGAGTCTCTGGAGCCAAGGCCCCAGCGCCAGGCCCCGAGGGAATGGCCTCAAGCTGCCCAGGGCAGGGTCAGGCTGGCTCTGAGGAAGGATTTCTGTGCAGAAGGGGCTGTTGGGCGTTGGAATGGGCTGCCCAGGGCAGGGGGGAGTCCCCGGGATCCCTGGAGGGGTTGAAGAGTCGGGCTGAGCCAGCGCTGAGGGATCTGGGGGAGTTGGGAACGGTCAGGGGGAGGGTCACGGTTGGGCTGGAGGAGCTGCAAGGGCTTTTCCAGCCGAGAGGATTCTGGGGTTCTGTGATTTTCCGTCGGAATCCAGCTGGTTTGCTGAGGGGGAGTGCGAAGGGGCCTCGGGGTCTCTGAATCGCAGTAATTTAACTCAGGAGAAGCAGCCTGTGCCTGCATTTTTGGCTTTCTCGGGCTGTGCCAGCGGGTCTGATAAAGGAGCCCCTGTTCCCCCAGCTCCCACCCCACCGTACCGCCGCTTCCCTGCAGACACATGTAAACGGTCCCTTTGCTGCTCCTCGAGGCTCGTGGCTCAGGCCAAGGGCGTCCTTCGGGCCGGGGCTGACCGTTCTGTTTCTGCTTTTCTTTGCAGATTCCCTGGACGCCGCCAAAGGCAGCAAACTGGTGAGTGCTGAGCCCGCGATGCTGCGGGCTGCTGAAACCAATCCCCTCTGCAGCCCGGGGTTAGTGGGAGAGGCCGACTCGCACATGCCACGCCGTTGGCTTTTCTTCATTAACTTCTGTCGCCTCTCTGAAAGCTCCATTTTCCAGCCGAGTGCCTGGAGACACACACACATGCACAAAACACGCAGAAAGGACGGGGTTTGCCAGCCTGTCCCTTAGCCCCTTTCACTTCAGTGCTCTGTAATAAAAATGCCTGTGGTAGAGCACATTCCTTCTGAAACCCTTGGGAAGGGGGCTGTATAAAAAGTCATTTTCAGCTAATGACCAGAAATCAGTACATTGCTGAGGAGTAAAACCCCAGCAGCGTTTCCTGTATTACAGGTTTTTATCTAGATTCAGTCAGTGTTGCGGCCTTCAGGCCCCAGTGCCTCTTGGCTGGCTTCCTTCAGATAATGACCCTCACATCCTGCAGGAAGAGCCTCTCCCTCGGGATGTTTGAAATTCCCTTTCCCTGGCTTAGACAGAAATGCTGTTGGTGTCTGCTTCTGCATGTCCTTATCCTGGAATCTCAGTGGCTCTTAAGGCTTAAATGGTTATGTGGTGTATCCAGATGTGATGGGCATTCCCTAAGGGACAGAAACTTGGAGCAGGTACCCACCTTCAAATACTTTTGACCCCCAGACGAGCGCAATTAAGTCGGTACTTAAGATTAAAAACAGGAATATGGCCTTGCAGGTGCAGGGATGCCGAGGGCTCCATGGTGGTGTGGGGTGACGCGGTGAGTTTGCCTTGTGTGTGCTTTGGGACGTTTGGAAGGTTCAGGTAATTCCCGCAGCGGGAATGCTTTTCCTTTGTGCCCTGCCTGCCCCCGAGTCCAGCTGGCTGCCAGAGCAGAGGGTGGAGAAGACACCCCCCTCCTGTGAGCAGGATTTGGAGGGTTTTGCCTTTTTCTGCTGAGCAGGGCCGGGCTGGTCCGATGGGCTGCGTCCGTCGTGGGGCCTCGGGTGCTGGCAGCGTCTCTGCCCCTCGTGTCCTCTGCTCGTGGCACGTATCGTTCAGCCTCCTGCTTTAATTACCTGCTGTAATTAATATCCGAGTTGCTAGGTGAGACTGAACCTTGTGCAGGCCAGCCCAGACCACCCCTCCTCAGAACAGAGGCTGCAAAAGGCACTCGTGAAGCGTTGGAAGAAAAATTTTTAAATTGTTTCAGCGCATTTTGTATTGAAAGAGAAATATAATGTTTATGAAGTGGAAAAAAAATCTCAGTGTTTGTGAGATGAGGATGCTGAAAGAGTAGTTGTTCTTGAAATTCCTTACGCTGCTGACATTCTGGGAAGGTGACAGGAAAGGACATGAATCAAAACGGTTTGTACCCAGAAAGTTTAGGAAACCCCAGATTAAATATTGACTGCACCTTCTGTCCATAAGCATCGCACATCGCTTTTATTTTTGCGTGAGAGGTCGAGGATTTGGTGTTGGCCACTGCTGGAAGCAGAACATTTTGGGAGCTGTTGCTCTGTGCTGCTCTGGGCCTTGGGTCTGGTTGGTCACTGGGGTCACGCTGGAGTTCAAAGTGAACATCCCGCCGCCCCCCCCACCCCGCCGGTGCCGTCCCCGGCTCCCCGAGGAGCCGTGTGAGGCCCGTGACGGGCGCTCGCTCCTGCCGTGTGCCTTCGGAACGGGCAGGTCTGGGTGTTGCGGGTTCCCTGCCGGGATTCCACTGCTCCCCCCGCAGCTGCCGCAGTGGCCGCACAGAAACGTGGAAAAGCGCTTTGAGCCACCTGCCCGGTATTTCAGCCCGAATCGGTGTCTAGGCCGTGTGGAACATGCAGCTCGCAGGCTGGAGCGGGGTTAGTCCTGCAGGGCTCCCGTCCTCCACGGCGGCCCCGGGCTTCTGAGGGAGCTGGAGTCTGGCTGCGGGGCAGCGTAACCGCTCCTGCGGGCGGGACGAACCCAAGTGCTGCCTCCGGGGAGCCGAGGGCCTGCTCCTTCAGAGAGGCTGCAGGATGGAGGAGAATGACCCGAGGGACGGTTTGACCCCGCGCAGAGCCCGAGCTCCAGGGCCTGAGCTCCAGGGCACCTGCTCGCCAGCGTTCAGCAGCGTCACTGCTCGTCCTGATCCAGCCACCGGGCTTGTTGGCTGCAGGTGGGGCTGGAAGGGTTTGCACAAGGGTTTGCAGTCCCAGCAGCGAGAGCCCAGCGCGGTCATCGGGAGTTACTCCTGGATTGTGGTGGGTGAACCCTGAGGAGCCATCGGGGGCAGCCTGGCCCCCCCCAGGGGCTGTCTCCTGCCCCTGGAGATCCAGCCCAGCCCCGCACACCCCGCGGTGGCGAGTGCCTGTGGCCCTCTTGGCCCTTTTTTGCCTCATCCCCACGTTGTCACGTTTGTCTAAGGAAGAGCTGCTGTTTCCCAAGAGCAGAACCTCTGCCGGGCAGTAGTTTGGGTGTTTTCCACCTTGAACACGTACTTAACGCTGCCACAAGAGGTGCGTTTTCTGCGGTACTGCATCTTGGTGTCTGAAACCAGAAAATCAGCCAGGACCTCTGGGTGTCTGTAGACCCTCCTGCGGGCTGGCTGGGCAGCAGCCGCCCGAGGGCACAGCTGTGGGCAGCGTGGGAGCGTGGCTTTCCGGAGGCTGCTGCGGCTCACAGGCAGGCTGCCGTTTTCTGGGTCCAAATCCCACAGAAACGGGGGCCCTTCTCATCCCGCTGGCCCTTCCGTGGCTGCTGCTGGCTGACGTGTCACTCGCTCCTGTTCCCACGGCTCCTCACGAGGGCGGGGAATGGAGCCGGGGCCCTTCGTGGCAGGACGGGTCAGCTCTGTGTTTGCATCTTCTGGGAAAGGTGTCTGGGAAAAATGAGGGAAGTCCGAGTGGGTCTGTGAGGAGGCAGGGCAGGAGCTGGGAGTGTTCAGTGTGAGGAGGAGGAGGCTGAGGGGAGCCCTCATCCCTCTCTGCAGCTCCTGCCAGGACGTTGCAGAGAGGCTGGGGCTGGGCTCTGCTCCCAGGGGATCAGGGACAGGACAAGAGGGAACGGCTGGAAACTGCCCCAGGGGAGGCTCAGGCTGGGCAGGAGGAGAAAATGTTTCCCAGCAAGAGTGGTCCGAGAGTGGAACAGGCTGCCCAGGGAGGGGGGAGTCCCCATCCCTGGGGGGGTTTCAGGGCCGTTGGGATGAGCTGTGGGGGATGTGGGGTAGGGGAGAACTTTGTGGAGTCGGGCTGAGGGTTGGACTCGCTGATCCCGAGGGGCTTTTCCAACCCGAATGGTTCTGGGGTTCTGATTCTGAGGTGGGCTGGCTGGAGGGGGTGTTCAGGACACGAGGCTGGTCCACGTGCCCGGGGAGCCCCACGGATGTGACAACGATAAAGGTTCTGCAAGAAGAAGGTGCAGAGGTGCCCCTGGGTCTGGCGTGGGCTCTCCTGCTTCCCAGCGTCACCCCACAACCCCCCTCCACCAGGGCAAAGTGCTGCCCGAAGCCCCGGCGAGCCTGGCCCTGCCCGGCCGCTCCCGGCAGGTCTGGGGGCTCTGTAGTGCTGCGCTCGAGGCAGGGCCACGCTCCCCGCGGCCACTTCCCGAGCGTCACCCCGGGCATCCCCCTTCCTCCGGGGACATCCTGGCCTCCAAATCCTGGCATCCAAACCCCGAATCCGTGGCTGGGCTGGAGAAGCTGTTCTCTCCGCTCCACCAGGCTGCAGCATCGGGATGTCTGAAAACGAGGACAAGAGCTTCATTCCGTGGGTAGAGGGGCCCTGAGGGGCAAGAAACGGGAGATTTCCAGCACGCTTTTCTTCCCAGCACCGGTGTAGGAACTCCCTGCCACCACGAAAAATGATCCCTAGGGCAGCAGCTGGCGCAGGGCTTTGCCTTGGTGTGATCGAGAATTGATTTTAAAAGCTGAACGTCACATTAAGTTGTGAGCAGACTTTGTGACCTGAGGTGTGGTGGAAAAAATGTGTGTGTGTGTGTGTGAAATTGGATACAGCATCTGCTTCCCTCTGCAGTGTCTGATCTGGAGGGGTGGGGGGGGGGGTGAGTGTGTTTGTGAGAGCTGGGCTGGGGGGATCCCTCCTCCCCAGAGGTTCTGTGTCTCAGTCAGCGAGGCGCGGTGGTTGCCTCTTCTTTGCTGATGGCTGCCCTGGGTGAATTTATTTTCCCTTGAATGTGTCCTGGCACCTCAAAGGATCCTGAGCCGGAGCAGTGGGAGGTGGATCAGTGACGCTGGAGTAAAGTTCCTCAGTCAGAGGGTTGCAGATGAGCCCTGTTGCCCGCTTCCCTCCCTTAAGCCATCTTGGGTTTGTTTCAATCAACCTGAATGTATTTTCCTTGCTGATTGTACGTGTTTTCGCAGCCCAGTGACTCCTCTGAGGAATTCTCTCTTCCGTGCCTCGCTGGCTCGGAAACTGCCCCAGTTTGAACAGAAAGCAGATCTCTCTTCTCGTCACCGCTGTCGATACGATGTGATCTCTAACCTTGTGCCCTTTTGTTCCCTCTTCATGCAGCGTGGAGTGAAACCTAAAAAGGTGCTGCTTTTTTTGACAATTACTCTGTGTGTTGCCGAGTCTCCTGGCCGCATGAAAGGCCACCCCGGTGCATCCCAGCCCATCGTCACCCATTGCCACTGTGCTCCATCGCATGTTTGCTCATTGCATGCGCTCCCCCCGCCGCCCCCCGCGTGCTCGGGAGGAGGCGCAGCCGCCGCCCCGGCTCCCGCGTTGGCACCGCGGCGCTGCCCGGCCGCTGCGCGAGGGAAGGCCGAGCCTGGCAGCCCGGCTTTGCACCTTACGCTCAGCTGGGAGGATTTCTGCCGTTCCAGGGAGCCGCAGTCGGGTTTCCAGCCCGCGCTGGGTGCCACCGTACCCGCGGGCTGTGCCTGGCGTCGCTCCCCACGCGCGCGCCCGCACGGTTTTTCCCTCAGTGAGCTCTGAGCTTCAGAGGCCAGCGAGCCTGCCCGGGGCTTGCGGTGTGCCTCAGCCCGGCCTTCGCTGCCGCCTTGCCCCGAGCAGCTAAACTGTGCCCGGTTCAGTCCAGCGGGTGTTCTCCGGGCTGCGGGTGTGGGCAGCACCGGCTCCACGCCACCGGGGGAAGCGTCAGCAGCGCTCTCTGCGTGGAAACGTGTTTCAAACTCTAAATCTGTTTCAGGGCCCTTATGCAGCCCGTTACTGACCAATATAGAGGAGCTTTCTAAACAGTACAAGGTAACGCTACATAATGAGCAGCTTTAATCTGTAAAATCGGGGAAAAAGATGCCGTGCTGCTGAGAAACAGGCTTTGGTGACCTGAAGCCAGGGGCTGCTCTGCTTGTGCGTGGCCCTGGCCCTCTCCTTGGGCTGCGGGTTCTCCCAAGGTAAGAGCACCCCGCAGCCAGCTTGTTCCTAATACTTGGCAAAGCCAAACCCTTTTTGTATTGCTTCCTACCAAAGGGAACTAAAACTACAAAGCTCTCGGGATTGTTTCCCGTAGGCTGCCTGGGGGATGTTTCCCTGCCATGGCCACAGCGCGAGAGAAAAGCGGCTCTGGGGGCAGTACAGCACGAGGAGGGGACACGGTACCTGCTGGGTCCCCGGCGCAGGCGCTGCCTGTCCGCAGTACCTGCAGCTGGGCTCTTCTGTCCGATCGCTTTCCCTTTGGGTTGTGGGTGCAGAGATGGTCCAGAGGGCAGCGTTTGTCCATGGTGAGTCTGCAGGCGAGGAGCGATGCAGAAATGGAAGGAGAAGCTGCCGAGGGGTGGCCGGGAGCCGCTGTTAGCGGGTGCTCCCCCTGTCCTCACCCCGCCAGGCCCCCCCTGGCCGAGGTCTCTGAGTGCCCCCAAGGCTTCACGGGCAGGCGGCTGCCCCGCGCCTCCCTGCGAGCTCTCGCCGTTCCCCGCAGCCTGGTCCCGCTGGTTGTTCCGCTGATGGGAAGAGCTGCTCGTTCCCAGGGCGTGTTCCCGTGCCTCCCCTTGTCGCCTGGGGTGTCGGGGCGGGGAGCTCGCTCGCAGGTGGCCATGCAGATGCAGCAGTGCAGAGAGGCCGTCCTGACTCGCTGTGTGTGGAGGGGGCTCATCACAGCCCTTCTCAGCGCCACGTGTTTGCTGATGGCGCCTCCAAATTTAACTTTTCCAGCCTCTAATAACCTCGTTAGCTCTCTGCCCCCCTCCTGTCGCAGCGCTTGACCTCGCTCAAGCATGTGGAAGTCGCAGCCTGGTTGGTGCGACCACAAAATAACCAATGTGATTAGCAGATCAGTGCTTATTCATGAGATTAAGGTGGCTCTTTGCATGTTAAATATAGACTTTAATCATATTAAAAGCTGCTGCTTGCTGCTTTTTTGTGCCAGATGGCCCTTACCCTCCCAGCTCTTCTCCTTCTCTCTGTGCTCTTTGCCTTGGGTTTGCTGCTGCCTCTGCGCTGGCCAGGAGCGGTGGGGCACGGGCCGGGCTAGTGCTGGGGCCAGCAGCCCCCTGGGCCCCGAGCCTGGTGGGCAGCAGCTGCCTCACCTCCGGGGCTGCACGGAGCCAGCAGTCTCTCCTGGGGGACACGAGGGGTGCAGGGTGTCGGGGAGTCTCCTCCTTCCTTGCATGGAGCCTGTAGCTGCTCGGGGCCGGTGATCTAGGCTGGCCCCGGCACGTGGTGGCCCATCTGGGCAGAGTTTGCCAGCCCCGAGGCTGGGGTGGCAAGAACACCAAGTGGCTGCTTAAGGAGCAGCAAGAGGGTGTTTCTCTACTCATTTTCTGAGCGAAACGGGTTGTGTGCCCCTTTATCTCTGCAGTGCCCGGGTCAATGTGTAGCTGAGCGTGTGGCCAGGAAGGCCAGTGTTACACCGGGCCACAAACAACTCCTCCAGTGAGAAGGAGGGGCCGGCTCCGCTGCAGACCCCTGAGAGCAGGGACCTCCTTGTCCCGCGTGTGATGGAGCCGTGACAGCCTTGCACTGCAGTGCTGGGGGGGATGCGGCCTTCGGGGAGGCAGAGAAAGGCCGGACGGGTTCTCTGACGTGCAATCTGAAAGAATACAACGTGCATGTCGGTTCTGTTTGGCTCGGGGAGTCCTTGAGCTGCGGGTGGTTGGAGCCTGCGAGAGCAGCCGCAGCGGAGCGTTCCCGGGGTGCTCTGCCCCGCGGTCAGACGGGCCACGGCCGCTGGCACCGGGGCGGCGGGTTGATTGTGCCAGGACTTCCAGCTCAGCCCCGGGCTCCTGCGGCTGGGGGGGGAGCAGGGTCGCTGTAACGCCGTGGCCGGTGGGCTGGGGGTGGAGATCCGGCTTCCTTCTCCCCGAGGACACCGCTGGGCTCCCCGCGAGCTCGGCCTGCCTGCTGGGGATGTCGGGGGTAGGACGCCAGCGGCAGGACACACTCTGCCTCACCGGTGGGTCATGTCTCATCTGCTTGACCTAATCTGGTCTCGACAGGTCTGATGTTGCCGTGGCAGCGGCCCAGCTCGGCCTCCACCGCCCCATGCCCGGGCAGTGTCATCCTGCCCTGATCGTGCTGTGACGGCCGGGTTGTGCGGCTGGAAGGGGACAGACCCCACAGGCATGTCTGCAGCAGTGGAACGGGCTCATCCCCGGTGCCCCATTGTGTCTGGAGACCCTCAAGGCCTTGGGCATGGAGGATCCCGGCTCAGCCGGAGCAGGGACACGCAGCCGGCACCATCCTGGGCGCTGAGCCCTGTGCCTGGTGCCCAGTGCCTCTGTTCCAGGGTGTCTCCCACCACAGGTCACCTGTCCTGCGACAGCAGGGCCCTCAGCCCCTTTGACGCCTGTTTCGTGGCTTTTTTTTTTCCCATCTAACAGATCAGCTTTGTCCCAGCTCCAGTAACGTTCCCATTCCATCACCCCAGCTGGCATTCGTGTGCTGGAGCCGGGTCTCGGGTGTTTTGTTCTGAGCCCCATCACCAGCGTGGCTCCGTCGCCCTCTCTGCTGTGCCCTTGACCTCGCTCCGATCCTCTCGTCCTCCGTTTGTCGTTGTGCCCCGCCGTTAGCGGCCTCGGCAGCACCGGCTGCGCGGGGAGCAGATGGCCCGGGGAGGGCACGGAGCGCTCGGGGTCCAGATGGTTTCTTTTTAAAGAAGAGGGGCCAACCTGAGCCCTGTTAATCCTTTAAAGGAAAGAGTAATCCCATTACCTCATAAAACGGGCCAAAAGCGCGTCCCGCGAGGGGCTCCCGGGGGGCCTGGGCACCCGTTTTTGTGGGCCCGCATTGCTCTCGGCCGGCTGACAAACTGCCCTGGCAGCTCTTCGGGCCTCCGCGGGACCTTGGCGGGAGCTCGCGGCCAGCTCGGCGCTGGGCAATGATGGTTTTGTCGTTGTTGACCGAGGGGAGGGCCGGCAGAGCTCGGAGCCGGGAGCTGAGCAGCATCTGGCGCCACAAGCTGGTGGGACCGTGGAAATGAGCCGGAGCGGATGGCGGCAGCGTCGCGTCGCAGGAGGCTCCTGCTCCGCACCAAGGGGGGTTCTGCAACCCGCTGCTGTGCTGGCGCTGAGGGCTCCTGGGTACTCTGACGGCTTGGAGATAATTCACTTCTCTTACCTGTCACTGGAGCTTTTTAAAGGACAGCTCTAAAGCATCCGGCAGCTCTTTTTTCTGCCCTTAAATTGCATTTTCTCTTCTGCTGCTTCTGCCTAAGCGAGCAGCTCCGGAAGGCGTGTGGCCAGCCCGTGTTGGTGTCTACCAAATCCCGGATGCGGGAAGAATTTATATATTCTACATTTAGAAACCAGGGGAGTTGGTTCATTAGAGCAGCTACTGCCCTGCCCCCCTTACTGTAATACCCTTAATTCTCTTAGCTGAATGTTAAATCCGTGCAAGCTTTCGAGCGGCTCCTGCAGCAACATATATGGCACTTTGTTCACGAAGGGGCTTACGGCCCCGAATCGAGGTTGGTTTTGTCTGAGAACACTTAATAACGTTCGTGGGCCGTCCTCCTGCTGCATGGCGGGGAGGAAAGCCTCACCCCCGGGGCCGGCCCGCAGCGGGGGTTCTGCTGGAGCCTTTGGGTGCCTTCAGCTGACTCCAGAGCTGGGTCTGTGTAAAGCGGCTCTTGACCCAAACCAGGCTTTACTGTGACAGGGTAATGGAACGTGGAGGTTCTTCATTCACGTGCGCTGGTAGTTTCAGAACTGTTACCTGCAAGCCCATCCCCTGGTAACGCCGTCTGTCCGCCCACAGCGGCGAGGAGCTGCTGGAGGGGTCCTGAGCTCAGCTCACTTGCTGCCCACAGGGGCTCTGCTGAGGGCTGCGGCCAGTTAGGAGGGACCCAAAGGCTACTAGATGTGTTCAGGTTTGGCTACCAGATGTGTTTGCCAAGCATCCTTTCTGGGAAGGCAGTGCCCTCCTGCCTGACGTTCGGCCCGTTGTGGGGCTGGCTCTGTGCACCTGCAACGGGCTCTTCCTCTGCTCGCCCTCATCGTTCATCCTCACAGCTGAGGAGGAAGGAGCTGGCTGGCGACGGGGCCGGGGAGCCCCAGCACTCCAGGCTGCGAGCGGTTAGCGGGAAGGTGGGCCCCGACTCGGCAGAGCTGGCAGCCCCGGCACGGAGGTGGTGGGGAGGCTGCTGAGGATCCCTGAGGATCCCAGCGCTCCTCTGAGGAGCAGGATGAACCCCGGTGGTGAGCAGATGCTTGCACAGGGCTTGCCAGGCTCAGGCCTACTCGTCAGCCACAGGTTTGGCAACTGCGAGCTGGGAAGGGAGCTGAGAACGGGAACCCAAGTGCGAGGCCAGAGCAGGGTGAGCGCAGCCAGCGAGAGAGCAGAGAGCCCGCTGCCCCCTGCCCGGAACCGAGGAGATCTGTGGCTTCCCTGGGTGCTCAGAGATTCCTTATAGGAAAAGCCACTCGGCACGGGGAGACGGGCCCGGGAACAGCCTGTGCTTGGACTGGTGATATAGTGTGTGCTTGGGTGTGGGGTGAGCAGGGGACTGTCCCCATGAGCCACCGCTGCCCCTGCGTGGCTTTTGCCTCCTCAGGGCTTTGTGGCGCATTCGTTGGTTTTTTTCTCACGTGGGCTGTAGTCGAAGGCTGCTGACATGGAGCTCAAAGGACAAACCCAGTTGGGCTCCGCGTTCCGTTTGTATTTGCCGGCGGGGAGCAGCGC
Source organism: Athene noctua (assembly GCF_965140245.1). NCBI lineage: Eukaryota > Metazoa > Chordata > Aves > Strigiformes > Strigidae > Athene > Athene noctua. Next base: position 498,300 of record NC_134040.1, read on the forward strand.
AGCCGGTGCGGCGCTGGGGAGCGGGGCTGTGCCGCGGGGCCAGCCTGCAGCAGCAGCTTCTGTGGGGTCACCCAGGGCCGCTCTCCTTCGAACAACAGAAAATTGTTAATTGCTTGAAAAGGCGTGGTTTTAGTCTAGGCTCATGTGAAAGGTAGTCCTGTAAAAGCACGTGGCTCTCTGGATAAATTCTGGCCTTAACACGCCCAGCCTGGTTCCCCGAGAGGCAGCGCTCTCATCTCGGCACCCCCGCAGGCACCACGGGAGGGTCCCCACCCCCAGGACGTGGCCGCAAGCTGCTGAGCGGGGCGTTTTGTGCTGCCTCTGGTTCTAGTGGCCCGCTGTCTGACCCGGGCAGGTCTGGCCCCGTCCCCGCGGGGCGGGTTGAGCCGCCCGTAGGTGCCCTGCCGCAGGGTGCGGAGCGCTGCCATGTCCCGGCTCCTGCAGCCGCTTCTCTGGGTCAGCTCCCGAAATCTGCTGCTTTGTCTCTCCTGAGACAAAGCTCTTGCCCAAGCTCTTCCTTTTGGCTCTTGAGCTGGATCTTTAGCCATCACGCAGCTCCTTAGAACATTATCTGCCTTGTTTTGATAAATTGCTGTGGGGGCGGAGGCGTTTTCTCGGGACAATAACTTTTTTAGCCTGCCACGTGGAGAAAGTACGAGAGGTCAGTGTTACCACCACTGGAAGCGACTCCGTGCTGCAGGGGCCACTCTTTCCTCACTGTTCATCTTCTGTAGCTGTTCAAAATTTTTTATTTTTGGGGTTTTTTTCTCACTTTAGGAATTCCCAAAGGTTGAGGCAGCCCCACCTTTGCCAGAAGCCCCTTTGTATAAACCTGTGTCTGCAACACAGCTGGAACACAGCTGTCAGGTGCCTTTTGCCTTTTTTGCCAATTTGCCCGTTTCTGCAGTGGAAGGGTGGAAGGCCCGTCCGTCCCTGCTCGGGGCGACGCCGCTTCCCGCGAGAGCCCCGCGTGGCGCGAGAGGCCTCGGCAGGACAGGGCTGGCCGTTGCCGTTGCCGGGACCTGTGCAGGGGTTTGAGGAGTGTTTTCAGCAGCAGGAGGGGTTGGGGGGTTGCTCCACACCGACCCCCCGGCCCAGGGCTTGTGACCCTCCGGGGCGCGGGCGGTGCCGAGATCCCGGTGCCGGGAAACCCAGGGGGTCGGAGATGGAGTCGCGGATGGGGAGCGGAGGCGTCGCTGGAGACGCCGAGATCGATCTCAGCTGCTGGGAGAGCGTGTGAAGCGTCACGGTAACTTGATGTTCCTGCCCTCCGATGCGAATGACCTTGCTCACTCTTTGTGGGAGTCCCACGTTTGCTCCGGGACTCAGTGCACCAGCGTCACCTTTTATCCAGTGGGAAGCTCCTCGCTGCGCCCTCGTTCTGCATTCGGCGCCCAACCAGGCGCTGTTTGAGCTGCCGGTTCAACGGTACGTCAGGCTCTGGAAGAACTTCAACTTGAACTTTAGTTAAAACCAAACCAAAACCCAGGACTTGGAGAGTCTCCGAGGAGCTGAAGACCCCGACTGACCCCCCCACCGCCGTGGGTAATTTCCAGTTACCCCGAGGACTTGGGAGCGAGTCCGATAATAAACCGAGGGCGTGGGCTGATGTGTGGGTGATTCAGCACCTTTGTTGGTCCTCACAGCGGTTCAGAGCAGCGATGACGGGGATGTTTTGGTCAATAGATGATCCTCAGCTGTCAGGGTGGGGTTTGGGGGGAATTGGTGTGAAATTTGTGCAGGCTGTCGGTTGGAGTCTGTGCTGGTCTGTGTTTCTCGGCACGGTTGCAGCCTCTCGCCTCGAGGCCAGGAGGGTGGGTGGGGTTTGAAAAGCGTCGCCCTGGCGTTGGGACCTGCTGTTTTTACTGACAAGTATTGAAATCACTTTCGGAGCAGAAATGTTGAGAGAGTTTTTCCTGTATCAAACAGAGCAAACCCCCAGTCTGCATGTTTTGGGTATGAGGGTGGGAAATTCCACAGGTATAATTCATTACTGAATTCTGGGCTGTCGGAAGCATCCCTTGAGTCTCTTAAAAAGCTCTCCTGATTTTTGATCTTTGGCTGGAGGGAAAGGGCAGAAAAATCAGAGGGGAGCCGTGGTCTGCTTGGCCCGTCCGTGCCCCCCGACCTCTCCGCCGGCATTGTGAGGGGCTGTGGCTGCACCCTCACCCCCCCACCAGCCCCTCCCGGCAGCGCGTGCCTGCGCCCGGGGGGCCCCGTCCCAAACCGCCTCGAAGAAATCTCCCCATTACCAGCCTAATTACCTAATTACCCCTGGTCCGTTATTGCCTGCGGTTCATGTGCCCGATTGCCCTCTAGCTTTCCTCTCAGCCCGTGTCCACCCCTCGGATGCAATCCCAAAGCGACTGAACCTTTGCTTGCTGGGCAGGGTGGGGGTTTTTAAGCTCTTGTAGAGTCATCCTGGAGGCTTTGGGCAGCGGGAAGGGCAAAAAAATTCCTGTTCTCCATCTCTGGCGAAAATTAAGTTAATGGGCCCTGGGAGGGGGCAGCTTTTGTTGTGTTAGAAGACTTTTAAGAGTTTCATAAAACCACAGATTTTTAGAATATATATTTACACCCGCCGTATATACTTGTATCTATAGGCATAGTCTAATGCTCTCAACTTTCCGAACCTCACTCCGGGGAGAACATCTCTGCAAGGCCCCACAGATGTTCCTTTTCCTGACGCAGAAGTTCCTCAGCGCTCGCACCCCGCTGCGGCTGGGTGCAGCCCGTGGCACCGCAGGCCGCGGGGCTGCCTCGACCCCACGGGGAATTTTAACCGGCCGGTGAAATTTGCCTTTAAAGCCTTTTTTTTTTTTTTTTTGCAAGAGATTGCAAGCATTGCACTGAGCATCTGTAACTGCCGGAGCTATAAATGTGCCTTGTGCGTAGAGGTTTGCATATTCAGGTGTTATTTAAGAAGGATGTTGCTGCTGTGGGTGAGCCCGGGTCAGCCCGAGCTCCTCTCCCTCCCGGTGTGGAAGTATCAGAAAATAATGGAATTGCAATGGGAGTTGTCAGTGTTGGAAAAGAGGGTCCGTGTTCACACACACACGTGATACAATGCACAGGGTAAAAGGCGTGTGTCCCTAAGAGGCATCGGCACCGAAGGGGGGTCTCCCGCGTGTGGTGGGGTCAGGGCGCCCGCGGGGAGCTGGCCGGGGGGTTTTGCTCCACACGTGGCATTTTCCCCCCGCGTTGTGGTGTCCGGGGGGGCGCTGGCCCCGGGCCGGCGAGGCTGTGCGGGGGCTCGGCGCTGCGGGGGGGGGGGCTGGCGGCAGCCGGGGGGGTGCGGGGCGCCGGGGTCCTCCGAGGGGTCCCCCAGGGCCGCGCTGAACCCCTCAGTGACCCCTGGCGGCGGGGGCGGCTGCGAGGGCCGGAGTCGGGCCGGGGGGCGGATGGACGCGGCTTCCCGTAGCCGTCCGTCCGTCCGGGCGGGCTCGGGGGATTCGCTCGCCCCGTGCCGGCGGCCCCCCGGGCCGGCCCGTGGGCGCGGGGCGGGAGCGGTTCGGGGGGCGCTGGCCGGAGCCGCCCGGACCCCCCCGGCGAGGTGGCCGGGCCGGGGTGTCGCTGAGCCCCGCGAGGAGCTTCGCCCGGTGCCGCCGGCCCGGTGCCGATGCCCGGCGTGGCGGCGCGGGGAGGAGAGACCCGCCGGCGGTGATGTCATGAGCCGCCGGGGCGGTGGTTGGAGACACCGGCGACGGGAGGACGAGCGGCCGCGGCTCCGGCGCCTGCCACGGGCCCCCGCAGCCCCGCGGAGCCGCCGCCTCCGCCGCCCCGGCCCGGGGAGAGGCGGCCGCGGGATCGTCGGGCGGGGGGCGAGCGGGGAGAGGCGGCCGCGGCCATTTGCAAGCGCTGCCGGGCGGCCGCGGCTCCCGAGAGCGAGCGCCGAGAGCCGCATTGTTGTGACCGGGGGTGCTAACGGTCTCTGCTCCCTTCTCCCTTTCTCTCTCTCGCTCCGTCTGTCTTTTCTGCAATGATGAGGCAGGCCCCGGCAACACGGAAGGTACCGTCTGCTGCTGTATCCACCCGTCATTGCGAACGCTGCTTCTGATCGTACCTTGTTTTGCTCTTTTTTATTTATTTTTTTTTTTTTTTCCTTGTGTACGTTAACGCTGCTGAGCTTTAATTGCGAGTTTGACCCGGTTTCGGGTGCCTGTGGGCACACGGGGGTGGCGGGGGGAGGGGGGGTGCCGAATGAGAAAGCAGCATCATTTAATGTCTGGCTTTTCCTTTCAAGTTTCCGTTGAAGTCGTGTCTGCATTTCACCTGTCTGTGCCTGCGTTGCATGCAGCATCTCTGCAGCTCGGCGGGAGCTTCCCCGCTGCCGGAGGGTGCTGGTGCTTGGCTTGGGGAACTTGCATGGGAACAATAATAACGTTTTTCCTGCCTCAGCGATGCGAGCCGTGGCGTTGGGTTCTGCTTTTAACCTTTCCGAAGGTTTGTGGTATCTGGGTTCGCTGTCAGCGGACGTTTCTGCAGGTTACAGCACGGACTGGGGTTGTGCTCTGGTAGTGTCCTATATGTTTATTTTTAGCATAACCAGGATATCGCTGTTCAGCTTAAAGAGAAATCCTGAGAATTTTTACCTGGTTTTAAAGAAGCCGGAATTAAAATGACAAAAGGCACAAACGTGCAACTTCAGCTGGCCGTGCTGTGTCAGCGGGAAGACTTTGCCGTTTTAGTAACGTTACAGCAAACGCTATGATTTATGTCTGTGGTTCCTCGAGCTCGCCAAAGCCAGTGAAATACTTTGTTACGTGGGGAATGCTTTGAGAGCTCCTGTTTAATCCACTTCCAAATGAAAAAGTTTGACAAATGCTGATTTTCCTCTGCCTCCAGCAGAAGGGGGGAGCGGCGGGGCTGGCCCAGCGCTCCGCGCCCTGTCTGCCAGGGACCTCCACAAATCCGGCCGCTGCTTGATTTAATCCTGTGTTCTGCTGCTCCTCCGCCTTGCACTCGCTGCTCCCCACCAGGATCACACCTGCCAGAGGGTGCACGTGCAAGGTGGTGCCGGTTATTTAAAATACAGGATTTCTTGTAGCCCTAATGCAGGTAACAGCGCCCGGGAGGGTAGAGACAGGTTTTGCCTGGGGCTGGCTTGGTGCCTCGCTGAGGCCGAGCTCCGGGGGTGAGCGGGGCAGTGTCCTGCCCGCTCGGGTGGGCAGTGCTGGCCTTTGCTGGGCTAAAGCCTGGTTTAAAGCCCGGGCATCAACACTGGTGGGTGCCAGCCCCGCTCAAGACCTGCACGCTGGCCCCCTCCACGCTGCTGGAAAACCTCATGGGAACTACGTGGGAAATCTCTGGAGCTGAGAAGTTCTGCTTTTCTCCATCAGAAACCCTCACACTTGGCCCAGCAGAAGCGTCTGCAGCACGGTGCCAGTCCTGCCTGGGGCGGGGGGACCTTGGTACAAAGCGATGTGCCCAGAGCTCCCGCACCTTGGGGGGGACCTGCAGGACCTGCCACCTGCAGCCCCCTCGAGACGGGCGACGCTGGCCCGGCCGCAGGCAGCCGGTGGTAGCCAGGAGGAGTTTTGCCCGATTTCTTGCTGCGAGAAGCAAAGTTTGTGTCTGAGCGCGTCTCTCGGAGCCCCAGCTGCTCTCCTCGCTCCTGGGCGCAGGCCCTGCCAAGGGAACAAAGGTTGTGTAATGTCATCAAGTATTTATGCAGCAACATTACGCAGCAGAGTTCAGAACCGCCGGCTGAAACGTGGATCGCCACAGCTGGGTGGTGCAGAGCCACCCGCCATCCGGGAGGGCACAAAGTTTCTGTGTTGAGCCGCTGCACGGCCTGGAGCCTGGAAGAAGGCTGAGCAGTCGCTCCCGGCCCACGAGCGGGGTCCTGGGTGCTCCCGCAGCCCTGAGGAGCTTTCTCGGTGGGGTCCGGCTGCCACGCACCGTCTCCTCGCCCGCCAGAGGCAGGACCCTCGCGCCTGGAGCGGGGAGAAGTCGATGTCCGGGTCCAGCTGCCTTCCTGCCCCCGGCAGAACAGAGCGGGCGGGGCGAGCGCTGGCCGGAGGGAGGGAGGATGGATGGACGGATGGACGGATGGATGGAGGGAGGGAGGGAGGGATGGGTGGATGGAGGGATGGATGGATGGAGGGATGGATGGATGGAGGGATGGATGGGGGCACAGTGGTGAGCCCCGGCCCCCTCCGGCCCTACCAGAGAGCAGCAGAGCATTTCCTGACCACCCGCACCAAGGAGCAGCTTCCCCAGGGATCTCAGAGCTGATGCTTCAGCTTTTTATAAGTCTTCACATGGAGGGGGACCAAAATGGCCTCGCAGCGGAGGAGGCACGAAGCCGGGGTTGATCGGGGTTGATCACCGTGGTTCGGCGTGGCTGGCGTTTGGAGAAGGTCCCTTTTGACGGGTCTGGTGTGGTTTGAGTCAGGGAAGGTGCTCGGCAGCTGCCCGCCCTGCCGCAGCCCCCAGCTCTACCCCGAGCGCAGAGACTTGGCTGCCGGGGTGAAACGCCCCGGGACGCCTCTGGTGCACGACGGCGGGGAGCACCGTGCCCAGCGGGGGGGCTCTCCTGGGGTGCCCCCCCCCCCCGCTGCAGGTGCTTGGCGGGGAGGGGGAGCATCTCCCATGCGCTTCTTGTGGAGTCCCCGAGGGAGGATTTTTTTCCAGTTTTTGGTGCCATCAGTGTAATCTGTCTTGAGTAGGACTTTTGAAAGAGGCTGGAGTGCTCCTGAGGAGCTTATACCACTGCTCCTAAAGCAGCCGGGTATTTATCTGAGGGTTTTAAGCTGTTGTCATTACATTTTCCTGGCAAATTTTGCCAAGCAGAAGACATTCTGGAAGATGAGTATCTTCCCTCGGTATTGAAATGAGCCTCCTGTTGAGTGCAGCCTTTTAGAAAAGGCTGGAAGTGAGAAAAATAGGATTTAGCCTAAGTAATGCAATAGGTAATCGGCTATTGAGAAGTGATAACCCATCTGGTTCTAATCTATATTTAAAAAAAAAAAGAAGAGAAGCAGCTGTAAGGTCTCTCAGCTCGTGTGTCGAGGCCTCAGGGGGGGGATATGAGCGAGTCCCTGAGACAAGGGGCAGAGGTGGGTGCTGGGCCCGGGCTGGGCGCTCGCTGCGGGCTGCAGCTGAGTCTGCACGCCCGGGTGGGATCACGTGGCAGCGTTTTGATTGATCTTCTCCGTTCTTGGGTTACACGGAGCTGTGCATTAGGTAATAGAATAAAAAATGAAGCAGCATGTGAAAAGCTTGAGCGCTGCCCGTCCAGCTCCGAGGGCTCCAGCCCCACTGTTACCTGTTGATGTGTTGGTTACGGTTGGAGTGTTTGTCAAGGGGAAAAATATTTGTTCTGATGTATAAGAGCACGGCAAAGGGGTGCTGAGGGGGGCGGCACAGCCCCCCACCTTGGACGTGAGAGCACCCACTCGGGGACCATGGTGTTACTGCGACGCTGCACGTGCAAACGGTGGGTGGATTCGGGGTGGGTGGGGGGGTGGAGGGTCCTGTCTTGAAACCAATGGGCACATTTATTTCCAGAAATGAAAATATGGGAGTGTTTGGGAAGAAGCTCCCTGTTGTCCCTGCGAGTTTTATGACTAAAGGGAAATAAGAGCCTGGGGGCTGCAGCATGTCTGTGGGCAGCTGGTTTGGTGACGCTCTGGGCCCTTCAGAGAACAAAAGGGCCAAGAGGAGGGGATAAAAGATATATTTTTTTTAAATACCCCCCTCTCAACCTCACAACCGAGCGACCTCCCGGGAGGGTGTGCTGAGATAAACCCGCTCCTTGTGGGGCGGCTCTGCCCCGGGCCGCAGCGGCTTCCAGCCTGACCCGGGGCAGCCCAGGTTTTGCCTTTGAAGCTCCAGATCTCTCAGAAATAAAAGGGGTGTCTGCCCCGGGGGGGTGTGCCCGGCTCCCGCTGTGGGGATCAGCGGGGCTGGAGCTCGGCGGGCGAGCGCCCCGGTTCCATCTTCTTGCTTCGAGCAGGGTTCTGCCCGGGGGCGCGGGCTGAGCTCCTCCACGTGATGCCACCGCGCACACTAACTGCCCTCATGTCTTTTTGTTTCCTTTACCTTGTTCTCTGCTGCATCTGCTGCTGCGCTGCTGCGGTCTGTCCCTCTGCTCCTGTCTGTCCCTGTGTGAGTGTCTCTTCTCCTCTGCCTTCCGCTCCCGGTGCCCTCCAGACCACCGTCCGGCGGCCCAAGGTGAGGCTCTCACCCCTCTGCCCTCCTGGGATCCCCAACCTGCCTCGTCTCCTGCCCTTCCGTGTCGCAGAGGAGCTCTCGGGAGCCCCGTGCTCCTCCGGAGCCTGTCTGAATCCTGGGGACGGCCCGTCCAGGCAAAACACCCGTGGAAAAGCTCCGTGCTCTGAGCCGGAGCGGGGCACGGAGCGGGGTGGTGGTGCCTGGCCTGGCTAGCAGAGCATGCTGCTCGGTGGCCCTGTTCACGTTACTCCTTCTTTCTCGGTAGCTGCCATTTCCCAGCAGATGGGTGGGAGGATTTTCAGTGGGGCCTCGAGGGTGTCTGAGAGCTGGGTGATGTCAGCCTGGATTCCGCATTCAGGCAGGGTCTGTCCCAGGCAGCAGGACAAGGGGACTCATAGCTAGAGAAGAGGCAAGGGAGCTTTGAAAAACTCTAATAGCCAAGTTATGGTTTGTGAATGGTGAATTTTTTTCCCTTCTGTGGAGGGGTACAGTGCAGGGAGGGCTTTGTGACCTGTACAACAGGCTCAAACCAGGGCAGCGATGGATTCATCCAGTCCCCGGGCAGCTGGGATCCCGACTGCCAGGCATTTCGCTTTTCCCTCCAAAAACTACCCTGTTAACTGTCATTTTGGCACTGCCAGAGCCCGGGCTGAGGTGGGACCTCATGGGGGGAAAAACTTGTGATGGGGGTGTATGAACACAGCGGGAGGAGGTTAAAATGTCCCCTGAAGCGTGTCCCCCCAGACGCCTGGGACGCAGCAAAGGTTTTGCTGTGAGTGCGTGTGATGCTTTTGCAGGGAGGCAGAGCAGCGAGCTTGAGGGAAGCAGCTTTGGCCTGCTCGTGTGGCTTTGACGCCAATTTCCAATCCCAGCTGCGAGTTTACCCTTTAGCAGGGCGAGTCCTGGAGAGCTCTCGGTGCCCCCGGCGCCATCGCCCGCGCTTTGCGCAGTGTCCTTGTGCCGGAAGGAGCCAGGGATGTCCTGCGTGACCTCCTCCTGCTCCTTCGGCCTCACATCGACCCTGGGCGGGAGTCAGATGGGGCTGAAGACCCCCTGCATGCGCGTGCTGAGACCAGAGCTGCTGCCAGGGCCGCGGGCGGGGGCCCCTTTCGAGCCTGCCAGGGCCACGGCACAGGTCTCCAAAGGTTTCCAGCTCTTTAGGGGCCACAAGCAGCGGGACCATAGCAGGCGTATCCAGGCTATGTCCTGCAGAGCCTGAGGGCTCGCTCTGGGAAGGGATTTTAATCCCTAAAGCAGCAGGAATGGGAACAACGTCCTTGATTTGTGTGTTTCTTGGAGGTGGCACGTGCAGCTCGGTGCCGTGGAGGCTGTTCCCAGGCTGGGGTTCACACTGTCCCTGGGAGAGCCCAGGGTCCCACCTGGGAGGGGGAGGCTGAGCTGCCTCCTTACCCACCGCAGCCCGGTGAGCTCAGATTTGCCTAAAATCAGCGAGGAGCCGGCAGGAGATCCGGCCGCTGCACGGCTGGCGAGCGCCCGGTGCCTCCGTCCTGCTGCCGCGTCAGGCAGGCGCGGGGCGGTGCGCGTGCCCAGGGTGAGCCGCACGCCCTCCCGAGCCGCTGCGTGCCACAAAGCCACCCCAAGGAGTGAAATGGTCAGGAAGCTGCTTTGCACAGCCACAGAGGCGAGAGCTGCAGCCGGGGAGGTCTGTGAGCAGAGCAGCAGAGGTTTTCCTTCAGCCACCGGCCTCCCCGGCACCTGGGTTCCCCACTGGTGCAGCAGCTCTCTGCTGCTCTGGTTCCTCCAAGCTCCGCTGGTTTTCACAGGTCTCTGGTGAACTTGCTACTCTTCCATTTTCTCCTTCTGTTCCCCTACAATTCGGTGCGGGTCCCCGCAGCGGGTGTGGCTGCAGCCGGGGTGCGGGGCCGTCCCCGGTGGCGCGTGGGCACGGCAGCGCCGGGCTGGGGCACGCGGCTGCGCCCCGGCGTGTTCCCGCTGCGGAGGACGGGCAGGGGCCAAACCTTCCCTGCTCCCGTTCGCTGTGCTTTGAGGTTTTGCTGTCTCATCCTCCAGAGCTGGAACACCAAAACCTCTGCAGACACAACCGAGGTCCCTCGTTAGTCCCTGCCCCGTCCCCGGCGGCCGCTCGCTCTGGGCGCGGGGTCTGGCCCCGTAGCCCCGGGGGTGCCCCGGCCTTGCCGGGAGGGGCCCGGAGCTGCGTCCGCACGGGCAGCAGCAGCGCAGGGAGGTGTGGGAGCACGAGGGAGTGAACGCAGCGCCTGGCGGGGGGCGTCTGTCCTGTCCCTGCTGCTGCGGGAGGGAGGAGAGGGGCTGCTCCTGTCTCAGGCCCGTGTGCTTGGAAAAAGATCCATTTGGGGTTTTTAGCTATGTCAGCGGCATAATAAAATTTGACCTTTCCCTTCAGCAACTGCCTCTGTGTGGCTTTTGGCCGAGCCAGACTCTTCCTGGAGTAAGATGGGAGCGTTCCCGCTGCCGGGGGGCCCTGCGGTGGTGCCGGGCCTCAGCACGCCACAGCTCCGGGGACGGAGGGCGCAGGCACGAGCTGCTCTGCCGGCGACGTCCCCACTGTCCCCCTGCTCCAGCTGCGCGGGGACCGCGGCTCCGCGAGACAGCGGCTGCCCTGGAGAAAGGAAACCGGAGCTGGTTTCGGTGTGGTGAAGCGTCAGGGAGACGGAGTGGTCCTGGGAGCGTTGTCGCCCTCGAAACGCGCCCATCTGATTTTTTGCCCTCGACCGTGTTGTCTTGCAGCCCACCCGGACCCCCAATTCCGCGGCGTCCAGCGGCACGGCCGGGCCCTCGGGCTCGGCCTCGGCCTCCGGCGGGGAGATGAGCAGCAGCGAGCCCAGCACCCCTGCGCAGACGCCGCTGGTGGCCCCGGTGATTCCAACGCCCTCCCTCGCCTCGCCGGTGGCACCCCCGGTTCCCTCGCCCACAAAGGTAAGCTGTGGCCCGGGCTGGGAGGCCCTGAGAGGAGGAAGAGGAGGAGGAGGAGGAGGAAGAGGGGATAAGATGTGCTCTGCCGGGTCCCGGGGAGGGTTACAGCCAGTGCTACCGCTGTGAGGCGTTGTGGGGTTTAGGCCCCGCAGTCTGTGGGAGGAGCAGAGCCGGGGGGTGACCGGGGACAGCGTGGGGGGGTCGGGCAGGGGCTCACGCGGAGGCCGAAGCTGGAAGGATGTTTCCAAAGAAGGGCCACAGTGGCTTAATTCAGTTCCCAACACACATTGTCCCATCCCGGGTCCCCCTGGGATATGCATGGCCTCAGAGCGGGTTGGTGGGGAACGTGCTGGGGCGGTCGAGGCTATGAGTCAGAGCGAGAGGAGAGCTCAGCTGCCTTAAATCCAGGGGAGGAGCTGGACGAGAACTGGGAGAACTGGGGCAGAGGGACCGGCCGTGAATGTGCTTGAGATGAGAAGACCACTTAGAGGGATCCACTCTTTCCCAAACTGGGGTGTTTCTAATAATTGTATCAGCACGGCTATTCCACTTTTTGATCTCTAGAATAGTTTTTCATTACTTCCGCCCAGCTTTGTATTACCTAGTTAAAATTGGAGCTTGTGAAAGATTTGGGGCATGAGGGCAATGAATTAATAATGTGAGAGGACAGAGCTGGCTCTGGGGTTGTGTATTGAGGAAAAAGCTGGAAAAGCCACGACCTGGTGTGGGGGGGTGTCCCCGCTCCCCTGAGTTCCCCACGAGGGCTCTGGGAACGGGTTTATCTAACGGGGGCCAAAACCATTCGCTCGATGGCCCCCGCATGGCCAGGGCCGAGGCAGCGGCGCAGGAGCGAGGGACACCTGTGTGGCTTTCCTGTGCTGCTTGACATCGAGTAGGATTTTTTTTTAAATCTCTTCCTTAATGTCTGCCAGCTTTGTGGTTTTTAAGGTTTGGTCACAAGTGCCACTGCCAAAAGAGGGGGGTCATGTCCTTGCCGTGGGTGTTTGCTGCTGCTGTCGGCCTTCACGGGAGCTGGACTGGCCCAGAGAGACCCAGCGGGGACGGGACGGGCTTTCCCTGGTGGGGGCTCACCGGGGGGTCCGTGGCTGCCTTGGGCTCCAGCGGGCGCTGGTGAAGAGCCCGGAGCCATCTCGGAGGGGGGTCTCTGCCTTCGGGCAGCCGCCCTGCTCTCGGCACGGGCTCTCCCAGCGGCTGCAAGTGCGGGGAGTGGAACTGCGGCGTCCAGGTGCCGGGGGGAGCTGGGGGTCTGTTGCCCAGCGCTGACACAGGATTTACCCCAGATGGGACCTGGGCTGGAACTGGGGTTTCATTAAACGGGCGCACACGGGGCTGTCCCTCTCCTCCAAGGCGTGCAGTGACGGGGAACGGGGCGATGGGCACACGTGGCGGCACCGGGCGTTTGGGTGGTGCCAGGGAGGAGCTGCCACGGTGAGGGTGACTCTGGAGGGGCTGGGGACTCGTCCCTGGGGACAGCTGGAGCTTGGCCAGGCGGGCCCGGAGCAGCCTGGTCTGCTCTGCACGACTGAGCGGGGAGCAGAGTCCGGGCTCACCTCTCCCACCCTACGTCACTCCCCGCTTCTGCAAACGCTCTTGGTGGGGGATTTGTGCTGCGGATGGGCCGGCGTGACAGAGGGTGGCCTCTGTCTCCAGAGCAGCCCGGCAGTGTCTCCACCAAGGGCGGGTGTCCCCTGCCCCGAGGCTCTGGTTTGACAAGCGCACACGTGGAAATCAGCTCTGGAGCGGGGAGCCGGGGGGAGTCATGCCTCTGCCCAGGGGGGCCCCCCGAACGGCCGGTGCCTGCCGGTGCGATACCCCCTGGCTTTGTGCTACTTGAGCGGCGTTTCCCGCAGCTCCACCATTACAGCACAGCCCTTTGGAAACGTGGGGCCCCCCTCTCCCCTCGGAGCACAAGAGCCTTGTGCCAGGGCGGGATGCGACCCCCGAGGGGGCTGCGTGTGTGTCTGGGTGGGAATCTCGAGCCCGTGTCCCTTCCCCACACGGTACCGCAGCGGGGCCGTCCCTGCAGCCCCCGAACCCCGGCGGGCCGGCGCTCGCACCTGCCTCAGCCTGCCTCTTTCATACAGCTAAAGCTGGCCGCTCGCTGACACCCAGCTAACGCGGCCAGAACGCGCTTAGAGCAGGAGGGGCCGAGTTCAGAGGGTGGATTCAGCAGGAATGGTCCCGAGCAGCCACTTCTGTGCCCTAACGGGCTGGAGAAGCCTGGGAGAAGGTCTCAGGACACCCCCGTGAGCTGCTCCGGGGTGCGGAGGCAGGAGGGTTCCCGGGTTTTAGGCTTGGCCCGCACTCGCCCCTGTAGAGCTGCCCCGGCTCGGTGGGGGTGCTGGGGAGGAGGGAAGGGGAGCAGCTCTCCGGAGCTCAGGGCGCGCCCTGGGCGTGTGTCGGGCCGCTCCTGGATGGCTCACGAGGAACTAAACCCCCCGGGTGCTGGGAGTCTTCCCGCCGCACGTGTCGTTCCTCAGAGCCCGGCTGTAAGGTCAGGTTCTGTCGGTGAAAACGTGTTTGTGTGCCCTGGCCGAGGAGGAGCAGGAGGAGGGGTACCACAGGCTGAGCATGGGCGTGTTAGTGGTGGGGTTTGGTTGGTTTGGGTTTGGTTTTAAAGGACTTAAATCCCAGTGAAGGTGCTCAGGACTTTTTGCCAGCCAAAAGGGTTTTGTCAGCGTGTCAAGGAGGGTTTATTGCACGTCATGTGTGGAGTAAAAATCAGCAGATCAAAATATCAGATGGAATCTGTAGCTGCAGGTTCTTCTAATCCTGCCCCAGTAACGATGCCCAAAGACAGCCCAGCCCATGGGTCAGGGCCTGTGTGCGTTAAGCTGAGCTCTCCCCAAAGGATGCGGCTGCTCCTGTTGGTAATTCTTGGTTTGATGTTGTAGGAGGAGGAAAATTTGCGTTCTCAAGTGAGGGACCTGGAGGAGAAATTGGAGACGCTGAAGATAAAGCGAAATGAAGACAAAGCCAAGCTTAAAGAGCTCGAGAAGTACAAGATCCAGCTGGAGCAGGTACAAGAATGGAAGAGCAAAATGCAGGAACAACAGGCTGATCTCCAGAAACGTTTGAAGGAGGCCAAAAAGGTGAGAGTCCGTGGGGAGCCACGGCAGGACGGGTCCCAGCGTGGCGGCAGCCGCCGTTCAATCTGCTGTGGAGGGAGGGGCACTGTGCCCCAGGCTGCCCCTACAGTGCCGGCCCTGCCTTCAGAAGCTCAAATCAAACTCGGGAAGATCTCGCAGCTGACTCGGAGCTCGGCGGGCTCGGGCAGCTTCGGGGCCCTGCCGTGTGTTGAGGTTTCTGATCCAGCCCCGAGCTGGGGGTGGTGCCGCGGGATCTCTGCCCGTGCTGACCCGCAGCCTCAGCGTTCCCGCTGTCCCCGCGCCCGAACATTTCTTGATCGTTCTTGGTTGTTCTTGCCACGTGTGCTTGGTGGAAGGTTTTTTTTTTTTCTTTTTTCTCTTTGGTGAAGCAGCAGCTTGTCCTGCCTCTTGCTTCTGCGTCGAGCTAAAGCGCTCGGGCAGCGTGTTCTGGGAGCAGCTACATCCCCACAAAGCTTTGTTTGAAACACGGCATTAACATCAGCTTTTGTTGTGTTGTACTGAGCTGAGAGTCAGCATCGAGTCTGTTTGGGAATCTCGGGAGCTGTTCTTAAGCAGCGATTAGATGATCCAGTCCTCTGGAGCCTCATCTGAGCTAAGCCTGTGGTGACGGGGATTGGGGAAGGCTGGGGGGGTGAGGGCTCTTAGCAATGTGTATATATACCTGACAGGGGAGTGAAGAAGATGGAGCCAGACTCTTCCCCGTGGTGCCCCTTGAGAGTGCAAGAAGAAAGTGGCACAAACCAAAATGTGGGAAATTCAGTTTAAACATCAGAAAAGCCCTTTTCCCCGTGAAGGTGGCTTGGAGGCGGTTGACGTCCCCATCCCCGTGTCGCTCCTGGCTAGCTCTGGGGGCGCTCCCCATCCTGCCTAATGTAGGCTTTAATTTGGTAGAACTCATCTCCCTTTAGCTAAACTCACAGCTTTGAGCCGGGCCCGGCAGGGCTGGTGGTGAGTCAGTGCCAGCAGAAGCCCCGGGGCTTTGGAGCTGATGAGTCTTTATGGGAACATTTCTCCTGGGGCTCTTGCTGAGCCCCGCCTTGGGGTGTCTTGGGAATATCTGCTGCAGGGTGGGGATTTCCCTCTTGCCCTTCTCCCCCCTCAGCCAGGGGCAGGACCTGCTGGCAAAGGGCCTTCCGCTTCTCTGCCCCGGCCTTCCAGGGTGGGTTCTGGGTTTGTTTCCCTGGTGATTTATTTGATTGTCTGCTCCGGTACAAGCCTTTGTGTTTTCTGTCTCTCCTCACCTGCAGAGGGTTCTTCTGCTGGGCTCTTCAGCAGGTGGGAGAAGGTGTGAAGCCAGAGGGGAGAGCTGGGCACCCCGGGGCACCGGCCCTCCCCTCTCAGCCCAGATAATTCACGGGGCTTGATCCTCCTCTGGGAGAGCCCTGAGAGACAGAATTGTCCGAGGCTCGTTGTTGGTGAGAGGGGTCTCTCCATCGCTGGCCTGGGGCTTCCAGGGTCTTCTCACCCGTGCGTGTGCTTGGCCGCAGGAAGCCAAAGATGCCCTGGAAGCCAAGGAGCGCTACATGGAGGAGATGGCAGACACGGCCGACGCCATCGAGATGGCGACTCTGGACAAGGAGATGGCAGAAGAGCGAGCAGAGTCCCTGCAGCAGGAGGTGGACTCCCTGAAGGAGAAGGTGGAATATCTCACGATGGACCTGGAGATCCTCAAGCACGAGATCGAAGAGAAAGGTGGGAAGGGGTCAGCTTTTGGGTGGTCTCAGCCTGGGTCACGCCACGCGCGGGAGCTCCTCGCTGGGGAGGATATTTGGCTGCGGCGGGGCCGGGGCGTTGCCTCTGCGATGGCCCCGCAGCCGCGGGAGCTTCCTGCTGCCGCCCCAGCCCCGCTCGGCCGAGGCAGCTGCAGCCTCACGCCGGGGCCGGCAGCTGCTCTGCTGCAGCTTCACGTGGGTCTTGGCCCCCCTGGGAGAGCAGAGATGGAGCTGCTGCACCTGGGGGTCTGCAGACAAGGCTTCCTGTCCTGGGCTTAGAGGAGCTCAGGCTTTGGTTTTAATGCTTCCCTGGGACGTTGAATCCCAGCCCAGAAGGTGTTTGACGGGGACAGGCTTTATGTGGGAGACAACACAATGGCTTTGACTGGTCATTGATCCAACCCTCCTTGGGCTTCTTGCTGAGTGCAGCTTCCAGACCAGCGCCCTGCCCTTGTTTTTGGTTCCCCTGGGGCCTTTCAGCTCTTTCAGTTGAGCTTTAAAAATTACACACAGCAGGGAGCGAGCTGGCCATTCACAGAATCCCAGAACCATTCCAGTTGGAAAAGCCCTCGGGATCAGCGAGTCCAACCCTCAGCCCGACTCTGCAAAGTTCTCCCCTACCCCACATCCCCCACAGCTCATCCCAACGGCCCTGAAACCCCCCCAGGGATGGGGACTCCCCCCTCCCTGGGCAGCCTGTTCCACTCTCGGACCACTCTTGCTGGGAAACATTTTCTCCTCCTGCCCAGCCTGAGCCTCCCCTGGGGCAGTTTCCAGCCGTTCCCTCTTGTCCTGTCCCTGATCCCCTGGGAGCAGAGCCCAGCCCCAGCCTCTCTGCAATGTCCTGGCAGGAGCTGCAGAGAGGGATGAGGGCTCCCCTCAGCCTCCTCCTCCTCACCCTGAACACTCCCAGCTCCTGCCCTGCCTCCTCACAGGATTGATTCTCCAGCCCTTCCCCAGCCTCGTTGCCCTCCTCTGCCCTCGCTCCAGCCCCTCCAGATCTCTCTGGGATTGAGGTGCCCAAACCTGGACACAACCTCCAGGTGTGGCCTCCCCAGTGCCGAGCACAGGGACTGTCACCTCCCTGTCCCTGCTGGCCACACTAGTGCTGACACCAGCCAGGAGGCCGTTGGCTTTCTTGCCCACCCGGGCACCTGCTGGCTCCTGTTCAGGTGCTGGTCAGTGAGAACCCCCAGACCCTTCTCCCCCAGACAGCTCCAGCCGCCCCTCCCCGAGCCCGTAGCCACGCAGGGGGTTGTGGTGGCCCAAGGGCAGGACCTGGCACTCGCCCTTGTTGAAGCCCATCCCGCTGACGTTGGCCACCGATCCAACCTCTCCAAGTCTCTCTGTGGAGCGTCCCTGTCCTCGCGCAGATCGACGCTCCCGCTGCACTTGGTGTCGCCTGCGAGCTCACGGTGACACCCTCCGCGTCCTCATCGAGGGCGTCAGTAACGATGTTCGACACTTGTGGTGTTGGGGTCACCTGGAAACAACGTCAGACCTGTAGAAGCAGCAGCTGCTCGGGGGGCTGAGGGGTGTGGCCAAGGCAAACCGAGAATGTGGCAGAGGTGGGAACAGCCTGCGGGGAGACGCAGAAATTTCTGAGAGGAGCAACTTTGGTCTGAGTTTGCTGTCGCTGAGCTGCGAGGGCTGGGAGCGTTGAGAGCTGAGAGCCCTCAGGGACCCAGCGATACGTGACTGCCCAGCTCCACCTTGGGCACAGCCTGGGTGTTGGTTCCTGGCCTGTGCCTGCCCAGTTTGGCAGCGCTGGGGGAGTGTCCCGACCCGCCAGCACCGGGCTGGGGCGCAGGAGAGGGGCTTGGTGTGACCCAGCTGCGGCGGCGCTGGGCGAGCCGCATCCTTTCGCTGTTCCTCCCGCTCAACGCGCTGACGCTTCCCTCCCGCCGCAGGCTCGGACGGAGCAGCGTCCAGTTACCAAGTCAAACAGCTGGAAGAGCAGAACGCGAGACTCAAGGAAGCTCTTGTAAGGTAGGAGACCCGCTGTGCTCCCCCAGGGCTGGGACGCTGCCGGCAAAGCTCCTTCCTGCGAGAGCCGACGCTCCTCCCGAGCGTGACCCCGGCTGGGCTGGGCCCGGAGCTCCGCTGCTCCTTCAGCGCGCAACGAGGGGGGAGAATCTCCTGCCATGGGAGACCAGTGTGGGTTGGGGGAAAACGAGCTGCTGCAGAGGTGGGTCCCTCCGGGCGCCATGCCACTGTGGTGCAAAGTCTCCCCTCTGGTGCAGGGAACAGCCTGTGGGGGCGTCCCCCTCCTGATGGCAAAGGCAGGGCAGCGCCTTGCCGGGGCCCCCAGAGCAGCGTGTCGGGGCGGGAGGTGTAAGGGAGCTCTGGGGGAGAGGAGCTGCCAGCGCTCCCGGGGCAGAGCCGGTCCCCGGGGCCTCAGAACACACAGGGGCAAAGCTCTGGCCTGGGGGCGTGACAAGGTGCCTTTCCCTCTCTGTGCTTTGTCTTTTTTCTGCTGCTGACCCTCTCTTCTACGCTGGGAAAACCTGTGAACGTGACTTATTTTCCATTGCTCGCTGGGTTCTTGCTTTCTGTGCTTCAGCCTGTCCCATTTGCAGCTCTTCTGTCTGTTTTCCTACATTCTCTTCCGCTCTCCCCATCCCGTCCCTCTCGTTTCCTTCAAAGGAAGGTGCCGTCTCGGGCCCCGATTCCCCCCACCCTCGCAGTTAAGGAGCTGTTCCTGGGGACGCTGCCCGTGTGCCCCCGGGACGGGCAGGGTGGGCGCCCAGCGCGGGCAGGGGGGCTTGGCGCTGCCGGTGCCCACCACGAGCAGCCTCCGGGGAGGGGCTGGCTGCTCCGCGCGGTGCCCGGGTCTCTGCGGGCCGGTGACGGGCGGGTTGCTCTGTCCCAGGATGCGGGACTTGTCCGCCTCGGAGAAGCAGGAACACGTGAAGCTTCAGAAGCAAATGGAGAAGAAAAACACAGAGCTGGAGTCGCTGCGTCAGCAGAGGGAGAAGCTTCAGGAGGAGGTGAAGCAGGCAGAGAAAACGGTTGATGAACTGAAGGAGCAGGTGAGTCCGTTGGGGGCTGTTTGGGGCTCTTTAGGGCCGTTTAGGGCATTGAGCAGCTGCCGTCGGGGCCAGCTTGGGCCACCTGGCACAGCGCTGCTGCCAGCCGCTCTCGGAGACCCACACCCGGCGGTGCTGCTACAGGGACAAGTAATTCCAGGTCCCCAGCGCTCCTGGTTTGTTTTTTCTCCGGGGGTGCTGCTCTTTGCTGTCAGGAGGGGCCTTGTGCTCCATCTGGCAAACGGGTGGGATCACCGTCCGCGTAAAGGCCCCGTGAGCCGCTGGCTGCGGCGCCTCGAGCGCCAGGCCGGACCCTGACGCCTGCGCTTGCAGGTGGACGCTGCTCTGGGCGCTGAGGAGATGGTGGAGACTCTGACGGAGAGAAACCTGGACCTGGAGGAGAAGGTCCGGGAGCTGCGTGAGACTGTCGGGGACCTGGTAAGTCGGGTGACTCCGGGGCAAGGGCTGGGACCGGAGGGTTTGCGCCACTTCCCACCTGCCCGGAGTGCGGCTGTGCTGATGCGGAGGCTGCTACCCTGGTGGCGGGGCGGGGGGCTGGGGAACCCCTCTGCAGGCGTCATCCCAATCCCTGCACCCGTGTCCCCTCGCAGCCCGGGGCCCTCTGCCCTCGCTGGCTGCCCGTGGTGTAACCGCGTCCCGCGCCGCGGCCTCCTTGCAGGAAGCCATGAACGAGATGAACGACGAGCTGCAGGAAAACGCCCGCGAGACGGAGCTGGAGTTACGGGAGCAGCTGGACATGGCGACGGCGCGCGTCCGCGAGGCCGAGAAGCGCGTGGAGGCGGCACAGGAGACCGTGGCCGACTACCAACAGACCATCAAAAAATACAGAGAGCTGACAGCGCATCTCCAGGTGTGCCCCCTGTGACCCCCTGCCCCCCGTGACCCCTGCCCATCCTTCTGCCCCCTGTGACCCCCTGCCCGTCCTTCTGCCCCCTGTGACCCCCTGCCAGGACGTGAACCGAGAGCTCATGAGTCAGCAAGAAGCATCAGCCGAGAAGCAGCAGCAGCCTCCTCCCGAGATGTTTGACTTCAAGATTAAATTTGCGGAGACAAAAGCCCACGCCAAGGTGAGGGCAGCGGGAGAGCTGGGTGCCGGGCCTGTGCACCGAGCGGGGTGCGTTTGGCCCCGTGCACGGGGCTTGCGGCGCTGGCGGGAGGGTGCTGGGCTCAGGGTGGGTGTTCCCTGCCTGTGGCGCCGGGGAAACGGGCTGAGGCGGCCCTCGGGGTGTTTCTGTCCCCTAAAGTTCAAATACTGCTGTGCAGAAAGGGATGGTTGCTTGTGAAAGAGCGTGCTCGGAGCTGACAGCGTCATTTTTATCACGCTGTGAACGCTGGCTGGGAAGCAGAAACGCTTGAGTGCAGATCTGGGGGTGACGTGGGCCGGGGTTAGGCCAGAGCTCCAGCCCAATCCTGGGCACCTCCACAGGGCACCAGTTGGTGAGGCCGCCCCTCGGTGGGTGGGTTCAGTGTTGGGCCCCTCACCCCAAAAAGGCCATTGAATGACTCGAGCGTGGCCAGAGAAGGGCAACGGAGCTGGGGCAGGGTCTGGAGCACAGGTCTGCTGGGGAGCGCCTGGGGGAACTGGGGGGGTTCAGTCTGGAGCAGAGGAGGCTGAGGGGAGACCTCCTGGCCCTCTGCAACTCCCTGCCAGGAGGGGGCAGAGAGGGGGGATGAGTCTCTGGAGCCAAGGCCCCAGCGCCAGGCCCCGAGGGAATGGCCTCAAGCTGCCCAGGGCAGGGTCAGGCTGGCTCTGAGGAAGGATTTCTGTGCAGAAGGGGCTGTTGGGCGTTGGAATGGGCTGCCCAGGGCAGGGGGGAGTCCCCGGGATCCCTGGAGGGGTTGAAGAGTCGGGCTGAGCCAGCGCTGAGGGATCTGGGGGAGTTGGGAACGGTCAGGGGGAGGGTCACGGTGGGGCTGGAGGAGCTGCAAGGGCTTTTCCAGCTGAGATGATTCTGGGGTTCTGGGGTTGGTCCTGATGAGAAATCTCTGCTATGATGGCCGGGGAGCGAGGCCCTGAGCAGTTCTGTGTCCCACAGGCCATCGAGATGGAGCTGCGGCAGATGGAGGTGCAACAGGCCAACCGCCACGTCTCCCTCCTCACCTCCTTCATGCCCGACAGCTTCCTGCGCCACGGCGGGGACCACGACTGCGTCCTGGTGCTGCTGCTCATCCCGCGGCTCATCTGCAAGGTGGGTTGGCTGCCTCGGCCCCCGCCTGCCTGGGGGGCCAGGGCCTGGCTCCAGCCTTGCCGAGAGCTTCTGTTAATCCCTCACAGCTTTGAGCTGGGGTTTATCTCCTGCACAGGGCTGCTGGCACTTGGGGCATCAGCATCATTCCCGCAGGTGCCGTTTGGGTCACTGGGAGCTGGTGGCTGTGCCATGGCTTGGGGGCAAAGACATCTTTTTCTTTCTGTCCCAGCTGAGTTTGGGATTTTGAATGTTAATTTGTTGGAGAACTTCCAGAATTGTCCGGGAGGAGGGAGTGGGAGGGTCAGGGGTTGGAGCCCTCGGCCCCTCGCAGCTCTGCTCCCCCCTCACCCCCTTCTGCCCTGCAGAAATCCCCCCAGGAAAGGTTTGCTTTGTGTTGGTGGGGGGATGTTTGCCTGCAGCCAAGCGGGACAGATCAGCCAGCACAGGCAGACCCTGAAGGATTTCCCCCTCCCCGACAGGCCGAGCTCATCAGCAAACAGGCACAGGAGAAGTTCGAGCTGAGCGAAAACTGCGCAGAGCGCTCGGGCCTCAGGGGCGCGGCGGGAGAGCAGCTCAGCTTTGCTGCCGGGCTGGTCTATTCCCTGAGCCTGCTGCAGGCCACGCTGCACAAATACGAGCAGTGAGTACCCAGCCCTGCTCCTCGCCCTCGGCTCCCACCCCCTCCACCGTCCGGGAGCGCAGAAAACCTCTGCGGCCTCGCGGCGGGGCCTGCACCCTCCGGAGTTAAAGACATTTTGGTGGCTGGGCTAGAAAAAACCTGAGGGCCTTGTGCTGGGGTGTGCACTTTGCTGTTTTCCTCCCAAGAACTGACACGTGGCGGGATCCAGTTCTCAAGCACGTGTTGCCCGTTCTTCAGCCGTGCCCCGGCAGGGAATGCCGTGGGGCACCGGGGTGGCTCTGCCTGGGGAGGGGTTTGCTCCGGGGGACGGGGCTCAGGCTGATCCCTCTGCTCCGGCTGATGGACTCGTGGAGCCTCCTCCCACCTCCAGCACCAGCCCCTGGCCTGGAGAGCCGGGGGTCGTTCTGATCTGGAGCTCTGGCTCCCAGGCGGCCTCTCACACTCTGGTTTTCTACTGAAATTTTGGGTTTTGTTCACTGGCTGTGGCGCTCCGGGGGTCCCGCGGGTGGTCCTGGGGGGGTCAGTGCTCCAGGATCCCAGCCGAGCCCGCCTGCGCCCACGCTCCCTCCCCAGGGCCCTGAACAAATGCAGCGTGGAGGTCTACAAGAAGGTGGGGATGCTGTACCCCGAGATGAGCGTCCATGAGCGCTCGCTGGACTTCCTGATCGAGCTGCTGCACAAGGACCAGCTGGACGAGACGGTCAACGTGGAGCCGCTGACCAAAGCCATCAAGTACTACCAGGTGGGTGTGCGGCGCCGAGCGCGGCGGCCTCGGGGTGTTCCCCCCTGTGGGCTGGGGCTGCCGTGGCCTCGGCTGCGTCCTGCACGTGACACATCGGTCAGCTGCGGAGAAGCTCGTGGGTGGCACTTTCTGTGGGAGTTCTACACCCCGGAGCAGCGGGACGTGAGCTGGGGCTGTGTGCTCTGTCCTGGGAGGACACAGGCAGAAGGGACGCGGCCCTCCCGCCCTGCGCCGGGGTTGCTGACCTTTCGAATTAAGGGTCACCAGCATTGTGGGAGGGCAGAGTCGTCCTGGGGGCTGTGGTGGGGGTCAGCGCGAGAGTTTTCACTTCCAGTTAAAATGAGGCTCAACGCTTGGGGTGGTTTGTTGCGCATTTCCTCGTTTGGACACACCTGAGGGGTGCTGATCTCTCTCCACGCAGCACCTGTACAGCATCCACCTGGCTGACCAGGCTGAGGACTGCACCATGCAGCTGGCCGACCACATCAAGGTGAGCGGGGAAAAAATAACCTGACTCTTTCCTTGGTGCCTGTTTTCTGCCTTTGCCCATTCTGCTCAAGGCCCCGAGACCACGCTGTGAGTTAAGAGCCTCTTCTGCCCCTCACCCCGTTGTGGTTGCTCCTGCCCAGCTCCCGCTGCCCGCTGGGGCACAGGGGCCCTGAGGTCAGGGGAAGGGGAGGACGACGTGGGGCCGTTTGCCCTGCAGATGTCTGGGCAGGAAGAGAAAAGCGGCAAGAACCTGGTGTCTGAGAGGGGGCCCCCAGCTTCTCGGGGGTGGCACCGGCAGCCTGTGCCCCACAGATTAAAGCAAAAATTGACCAAATGCCCCAACCCTTTTTTGGAGAGAGGCTGCGTCCTTAACTGCCCCACAGCAAAGCCCCGTGTGCCCCAGAGCCGCCGTCTCGGCCGGTCTCTGTGTCGCCGCGAGCTGACGTACCCCTGTTTGTGCCCCGCAGTTCACCCAGAGTGCCTTGGACTGCATGGGGGTGGAGGTGTGCCGCCTGCGAGCCTTCCTCCAGGTACGACGTGCCCGGCCTGGCCCTGTGGGCTTGTGCCGGGCTCCTCTCACCCGTGACCCCCCCGTCGTTTGTCTGAGGTCCTTTCTCTGCGCCCTAGGCCGGGCAGGAGGCAGCCGACCTCGCCATCCTCCTCAAGGACCTGGAGACCTCGTGCAGCGACATCCGTCAGTTCTGCAAGAAAATCCGGCGCCGCATGCCTGGGACGGACGCTCCGGGCATCCCCGCGGCGCTGGGCTTCGGGCAGCAGGTGAGCTGTGCCCGGACTGGGGGCTGTGGGCTGGGCTGGGCTGGGCTGGCAGCAAACGGGGTAACGGCTCTGGCCCGTGCTGCTGCGTGGGGAATCGGTGTGAGCTGAGGTGGGGTCACGGCCCGCTCGGTGGAATCGGGGCAGTTCCGTCACTACGATCCCAAAAATTAAGGTGACAGACACCAAAGGGGATTGAATCAAACAGTGAAACTTTATAGTGCTGCCTGTGAAGCAGCACGTGAGTGTTAGAGATGGGTGAGAGGAAGGGGAGAAGGGACGTTTAGAGAAGAGAAGAGGTCACAGCTACCACCGCGGGGCTCAGGAGCCCAACGGGCCCCGGGCCCAGCCAACACCCGGCTGTTGGCCATCGGCATCCTCGGTGGGGAAGCTTCAAACTTCTGTTGCCCAGAAATCATCTTTCATGCTCAGTAACACCCCGGCTCCTCCCCGGCCTCGGGGATCTCTGCCCTTCTCGGAATTCAGTTATCATCCCTCCGAGGCCTTTCTCCAGCCGGGCTCCCACGCAGGCGCGGGGGGTGTCCGAGGGGTGCTCGGCCTTGGAGGTGGGCAGCCTTCAGCCAGGAGGTGTTTTGGGATTATAACAAAGCAGAGTTTGTCTAAAGTTCATGATTTCTTCATCAATGTTATGGCAACAGTTGGGATCCATCTTTTTTGGCAGCAGCTCTGCAGTTCTCTCTAAGGGCTCTGGCTCAGGTACCAAAGAGGAGCCCAGCACTCTCTGTACCCACAGTTCTGTATTCACAGAACCCCAGAACCATTCGGGTTGGAAAAGCCCTCGGGATCACCGAGTCCAACCCTCAGCCCGACTCTGCAAAGTTCTCCCCTACCCCACATCCCCCACAGCTCATCCCAACGGCCCTGAAACCCCCCCAGGGATGGGGACTGCCCCCTCCCTGGGCAGCCTCTTCCACTCTCGGACCACTCTTGCTGGGAAACATTTTCTCCTCCTGCCCAGCCTGAGCCTCCCCTGGGGCAGTTTCCAGCCGTTCCCTCTTGTCCTGTCCCTGATCCCCTGGGAGCAGAGCCCAGCCCCAGCCTCTCTGCAATGTCCTGGCAGGAGCTGCAGAGAGGGATGAGGGCTCCCCTCAGCCTCCTCCTCCTCACACTGAACACTCCCAGCTCCTGCCCTGCCTCCTCACAGGACTGATTCTCCAGCCCTTCCCCAGCCTCGCTGCCCTCCTCTGCCCTCGCTCCAGCCCCTCCAGATCTCTCTGGGATTGAGGTGCCCAAACCTGGACACAACCTCCAGGTGTGGCCTCCCCAGTGCAGAGCACAGGGACTGTCACCTCCCTGTCCCTGCTGGCTTTTGCTCCTCATTCCCCTCCTGGGATCAGCACCTGCGTTCAAACAGGTCGTTGCTGGGCACTGTCCTGTCCCTGTCCCTGTCCCTGTCCTTGTCAATGATGCTGGGACAACGCTGAGCTTCTGACCGACTCTTACAGATGGGATGTAGCATCGCTGGGCCTTGTGTTTCTAGTCAGGATGGAGACGTGGACTCCTTAACCCAACCTCCTCCAGCCTTGAGCTTCTTTCTGTCTTTCCTGCTGTTTCCCTTCTCCTAGAGAGGCTTCGTAAGCCCCTTTGAACCTCAGTAGCTTGAGTAGGGTGAGGCCAGCGCTGCGCAGGCAGGAGCTTCCCCGGGGCTGGGAAAGGGCCCGTTTGTCTCTGCCTTCCCCAAGCGCCCTGTCCCCCCCGCAGGTGTCGGACACGCTGCTGGACTGCCGCAAGCACCTGACCTGGGTGGTGGCCGTGCTGCAGGAGGTGGCCGCGGCCGGGGCGCAGATGATTGCTCCCCTGGCCGAGAACGAGGGGCTGCTGGCCGTCAAGCTGGAGGATCTGGCCTTCAAAGCAAGCGAGCAGGTGGGGAACGCCCTCCCCCAGTGCCGGGGGGTGAGCCCGGGAGCAGCTCGGGGTGGAGGCTGGGAACGAGCTCCCGGGAACATGGCCAGGGAATGCCAGAACGTGGCCTCTCGGGGCCCGCAGCCCGTTGTGGGGGTCAGGAGGGGGCCGTAACGGTGGCGCCAGCCCAACCCCGGGGGGAACTCGCCACTTCTCGCCTGTCCTTCGCAGATCTACGGCACCCAGGGCATCAACCCCTACGAGTGCCTGCGTCAGTCCTGCAGCATCCTCATCGCCACCATGAACAAGATGGCCACGGCCATGCAGGAGGGCGAATACGACGCGGATAGGCCACAGACCAAGGTGGGTTTGGGCTGTGCCAGGGGCCTCGGGCAGAGCCGGAGCATCCGAGCCAGTGTGTGACCTCCCCCAGTCCTGCTGCGGCTTCCCCGGGAGGAGGCTGCGCTGGGTGCGATGCGGGCAGAGCCGGGGAGGGGCAGCAGCTGCCTGCAGGCTTCAGGGCAGCCGGAACGGTTCCCCTCTCGCCGTGCGGCCCTTTCTGTAATTACGGAAATTCCTCATCAAATACTGATTTTGTACCTTGTTCCTCTGGTCTGCGTCGCAGCCCACCCCGCCGGCTGACCTACGGGCAGCAGCTCTTCGGGCAGAGATCACCGATGCCGAGGGGCTGGGGCTCAAGCTGGAGGACAGGGAGACGGTCATCAAAGAGCTGAAAAAGTCCCTCAAGATCAAGGTGAGCGGCTCGGGGGTGTTGGCCTTCCCGGCGGGTCGCTGAGGAGCCGTTGCTGCTGTGCTCATCACCGCCGTGCTCTTGCCTGCGGAGCTGGTGGTGCGCGGCCGCAGCCAGAGCTCCGGGAAATCTTCCTGTCGTCAGGACTGGCCTGGCCTCTCCCCCTGGAAATGTTCTGGGTGTTGTGGGTGGTGGGTGCGTGTGCCCGGGCGCCGAGTCAGAGTTGTGATTTCTGGGCGGGAGCCCTCGGAGCTTTGCTTGGTGCCCCCCATCCCCCGGGCCCTGGAGCTCCCTGATTTCTTCCTTCCTGCTCCAGGGCGAGGAGCTCAGCGAAGCCAACGTGCGGCTCAGCCTCCTGGAGAAGAAGCTGGACAGTGCGTCCAAGGACGCTGATGACCGTGTGGAAAAGATACAGACCAAGCTGGATGAGACCCAAACGCTGCTCAAAAAGAAAGAGAAGTGCGTGAGAGATGGGGCTGGCGCTGGGGGGTCTCTGGCGATGAGTGTTTGTGGGCTGGAGGATCCACAGGGGAACGGGCAGAGCACGGGCTGGTGGAGGCTCTGGGGAAATGTCCTGTTCAAAAGTTGTAATTTACCATAAATACGGGTAAATCCTTCCCCCGGGTGCCGTCCTGCGGCGCAGGCTGCTGGGCTCCAGCTCCTGGGTCATCCTCCCGCACGGCGCTTCGGGCACAGCCAGGAGCTCTCGGCTCCTGGCCCGCTTGTCCCTTCCCCACCTACACCCGTGACTCCGTGTGCCCTTCCCAGGGAGTTCGAGGAGACCATGGACGCTCTTCAGGCCGATATCGACCAGCTGGAATCGGAGAAGGTGGAGCTGAAGCAGCGCTTGAACAACCAGTCCAAGCGAACCATCGAGGGCCTGCGCGGCGCCCCGGCCTCGGGAGTTGCCTCCATCGTGTCCGGCATTGCCGGAGGTGGGTTACCCGCGTCCCCGGTGCCCACCAACGCTGCTGCAGCTGGCACGGGGTGTTCGTGGCTGGGAGGGAGCCCGGGACGCTCTCCCGACCCGAGCCCGGGGGCTGTGTGGGAGTTGCCCCCGCAGTGTCTGTGTGGTGCCTGCCCGGAGGCCGTGCGGGAGCTCGGGGCGAGCGGCGCCCTGACCGGCGGCTGCAGCCCCGAGCGGGGAGCGCGGGGAGCCTGCACCGCCCCAGCCGTGCCCCGCAGCTCAGGGCGGTGGCGGCACCTCCGAGGAGCCGGCCTGGGGGCCCTTGGCTGCGGGACCTGCGCTAGCCGCCATGGGCGAGTGCCGCGCTGCCCGGCCTGCGGGCGCGTCCTCCGGGGCACGGACGGGCGGTCGGGGCTCTGCCGCTCCGACCTGGCTGGCCCGGAGAACGAGACCCGATGACCCTGCGTGCTCCGGGCTCTCCTGAAGCCGCGCGGGGCGGGGCAGGTGCTCGCTGAGGGTCCTGGCACCGGCTGGCAGCGGGGTGAGCTCCGACCTCCTCACTCTGGAGGAAATGCCCTACAAAAATCCCCGGTGGCAGGAGCGGGGCTGCGGCAGCTCTGGCTGCAGGACAGTGCGTGGCCCCGGGACCGAGAGCTCGGGGGTCCCGTGGCTCTGTGACCCTGATCCTTTGGTCCTGGCCCGGGCTGGGAGGCTCCTGTCTGCCGCAGAGCAGAGCCACGGCCTCTCCCAGGCCACTGTGGCCACCAGCTCCAGCTCCCGGGGACGCTCATGGCACATTCTGGGTCCTGAACAGCTCCTGAGGCCACTTGCATTTCAGAGCGGGGAGTGGGGGGCACGGGAGGGGACACCCGGCACACACAGTCTGCGGGAGCTGCTCCCCCGTCCCGGCACGGGGGGCTCGGAGGAAGCGCTGGGGCCCTCAGACCCGCGGCGAGAGGCGGCTGTTGTGGGCATGTGCGTGTCCTGCCTGGGCCACTCGTGGCCACGGATGCAGTCGGGGCTCGCTGGCTCCTGGCCAGACCCCGCGGCAGCAGCGGCACGTGAAGCCCCACGGCCCCAGCGGGGCGGCTGGGGGGTCGCTGCTCCCGGGCAGCTGTGGTGGCTCCTCTCAGACTCGATCCTCGGCTTTAATTCTGCTTCTTCTTCTTTCCTCTGGCTCCTTTCCCTGTACCGCAGAGGAACAGCAGAGAGGTACGGTACTGCACCCCAGCATGCCGCTGCCCCCCCGCCTCCGCTGGCCCCCGGAAGTGCATGCCAGGGCGGGGGGAAATGGCCCCCCAAGGCACCCAAGCAGGGCCCTGGGGCAAGGCTTGGTTGGGGCGCAGGGGGAAGGACTCGGGTCCCGCTCGGGGAGCTGGTGGCCACTGCGCTCCCAGGAGGGGAGTGACGGGCACAGAGCGGGGGGACGGGGCGCGGCACAGGACGGGAGGTGCCGCACAGGACGGGAGGTGCCATGCGGTCCCTGACGGCTCCACCGCTGCCCGGGCACACGCGGGCAGACGCTGCTTCTTGGTCAGGCCCAGCGCCGCCGCAGCCGTCCCGCCCCGCAGCGGCCGCTGACTGTTCTTCGCGCCCGTCCGCAGGTGTCGGTGCCGGCCAGGTGCCGGGAGGCGGCTCAGGACCCGTCCAGGTGAAGGATTCGCCCCTTCTGCTCCAGCAAATCGACGCCCTGCAGCTTTCCATCAAGCACCTCAAGAACGAGAACAACCGGCTCAAGGTGAGGTGCCGGCGCAGCGGCGGGTCCCGGCGGGGCGTGGGGTGGCTGCGGGGAGCACGGGCAGGGTCGTGGCCCCTCCGCAGAATCCCAGAACCATCGAGGTTGGGAAAGACCTTGAAGATCCTCCAGCCTGAGCATGAACCTCAGACCCGCGGCGCCATCGGTTCCCTCAGGAAAAGGGACGGGAGCGGCGAGAGGCGTGTTGGGCTCTGCCCCGCGGATTGCGGCTCAGCGCGGGGCCGCTCCCGTCCCGCGGACAGAGGCCAGGGAGGGCCAGCGCTGGGGGTGGGGGCTTAGCCCACTGCAGCCCCCCAGCACTGCGGGGCTGGTGCCCAGCTGTGGCTCGGGGGAAGGGGCTTTGGCTACTTCGGGGAGGGGCCAACAGACCGGTGACGGTGTTTAGCCACAAACACGCTGTGAGGAAACTGGCAAAGCAGCAAATAATCTAATTAACGGAATAACGTTCCGCTAATACCAATGCACAGAGATGTAATTATGCAGATTATTACACACGACTGTGTAGCTGTTAATGACGGCTCAGACCTAACGAGCCACGCAGGCGGCCGCTGCCGGGTTGCGGTTCTGTACGTGCCGAGGTGCCAACAGGGCCCCTCTCCGAGCCTCACGCCTGCTCGGCTGGTTGCCCAGAGGCTTCCCCCAGTGCCCTCTGCGGGCATCCAGCTCCCACCCTTGGGAGATCCACCTTCTGCTGGTTTTGGCTTTAGTTTTATGCCCTTTTTTTTCCATTTGGGGTCTTCTTTTTGCTGCCTTTACACCGCATTTCCTCCATGGTCCCAGGGAGCCCAGATGAAGGTGGAGCTGGCCAGCCTCTCGCCGCTGCACGTGCCCAAGATCTCCCTCCCCAAGAACAGGCAGGGAGAAGGTCTGGCCACGCAGACGCTGTATCGCAAAACCAGCCAACTCCTGGAAACGCTCTACCAGATGAGCGCCAACGCCAAGGTCGTGGACATGAAGCAGACCAAGTCAGGTAGGTCCTACACGAACACCCCTGGGGAGCAGCGAGGGGTCTCTGAGCCACCTCAGGCCTTTCCCTCTGCCCCGGGGCAGGGGGGGGGACTGGCACCTCCTTCCCGTGCAGCCAGAGCAGGGTTTGCTGCAGTCGCCCGCTGAGAGCCACTGCTCCCGCTCACCGGCCTTCCCTGCGCCGCCTGCGGAGGCCTCGTGGCTCCACGGCGTGTCTCTGGGGACGGGGTGGCCCCGGTTTAGCGCCTGGGGGGGCCCCGAAGCTGCTTGGGGTCAGCGTGGCTCAGGCTCTTTCAGCACCGGCGTTTCTGACACCCGCCCCCTTGTCCTCGGCAGCGAGGAGCTCGTCTGCGCGGCTGCTGGAGCAGACTGCCCGGCTCTGCGCCCTCAAAAACAGCATCGACACCCTGAGGGTAAGGGAATATCCCCCCCCCGTGCCACCCGCACGTGCCTGTGGGGGGCCAGGGGCTGGTGGGGGGGGTGTGTCCCGGTGGCACCCCTGGACCAGCTCTCCTGTGCCCCCTGGTCTGGGGGTGTGTGAAATGAACCCCCAGAGCGGGTGCTGCTGGTGGGTGCTGTGGGGGGCGAGGTGCTGCCCCCACCCAATTCCTAAACAAAGTCAGGTTTGACCCCTCTGCCTCATCCCGGGGGATGGGGGGTGCCAAGGGGCTCGGGGCCTGATGCCACGGTGGGGGGGTCAGTGGGGCGATGAACCGCAGGGCAGGAGTGTGGTGCCGGGGGCGACTTTGTGCCCGAGGTGACTTTATCGCGCTCGAGGAGACCTTGTTGTGCTCTAACCCCCCCAGGATGACACGATGAGAGAGACGGTCCAGCAGCAGCCGGGAGCCACCGTCCCCACCAACTTCGGCATCTTCCCCTCCTCCTCCTTCCTGAAGGTGAGGCCCGGGGCAGCGGCCGGGGCTGGGGGGGTCCGGGACAGGCCGCTGGCCTTTGGGAGAGGGGAGCGGGGCCAGCCGGGCCCCCCCGCCCGGCTGCCCCCGCTCCCGCTGAGCGCTGCCCGGCTCTCGCAGGCCAAGCAGGAGCAGGAGGAGGGGATGGCGTGCTACGGCCGGGTCAGCTTCCCCTGCGCGCCGGGGCAGAGCCAGGCCCACCGCCTGCTCCTCACGCCCGACCTGCTGCACAAGCTCCGCACCCACTTCGGATCCTAAACCGGGCGCCCCCCCGGCACGGGCCGGGGGTACTCATCGCACATCGCCCCCCCCCGTCCCCCCGCGTGTCCCCTGCCCCAGCCCGGCCATGAGCCGGGGCCCCGGCAGCCCCCCCGCGGGGGGGTGTGTGTGTCCCGGCTGCTTTTCCTCCCTGGCCCCGCAATCGGGGGCAGCCGGGCCCCGCCGGGGGCCCCCCCCGCCGCTGCTCTCAGACACTACAGCCGCCCGCGGCCTGCGCTGCACCGGGGGGCCGACACCCCCCGCGGCCTTCCCCCGCTCCAGCCCCGCCCGTGGGGCCGCCGCGGGCGGGCCCGGGCCCGGGCCTCCCCCCGCTCGCGGCACTGCGCTCTCGAATAAACCCGCCCTGAACCCGCCCCGGGCCCGCGTCTTCTCCTGGGGGCGCCGCGGGGCGGGAGGAGGCGGCGGCGCGAACCGCGCGGGAAGCGGCGGGCGGCGCCGATTGGGCGGCTGGGCAGGAAGAGGCGGGGCGCCGAGGCCTCTCCTGGGCCTGATTGGTAGGGGAGGTAAAGGAAGGCGGGGCCGCCCTGTTCTCTCGCTGATTGGTGGGGAGGGGGGCCATCGAGGACAGCCTACGCTGATTGGCGCGGGGCGCGGAGGCGCTGCCGCGGATTGGTCGATGGACGGAGGAGGCGGGCTTCCGGCAGAGGGCCGCCATTTCCGGGCGGTGGCGGCGGCGGCGGCAGCGGCAAGATGGTGGGTGTCGGCCGGGCAGCATCCGCCCGCATCGGGCCGGGCCGGGGCTCGCGGGGGCCGGGGGCGGGCTCGGGGCGCCGAGGAGCCCCGTCCGGGGGGGAGCGCGGGGCGGGAGCGGGGCACGCGGCCGTTCCGAGCCCCCGGTGACCGCTGCCCGGTGCCAGGTGCTGCTCCACGTCCTGTTCGAACACGCCGCCGGGTACGCGCTGTTCGCCGTGCGGGAGGTGGAGGAGATCAGCCTGCTGCTGCCGCAGGTACGGGCCGCGCCCGGCTAACGGCGGGGGGGCGGCGGCGGGGGGGCCCTTTCCGTGGGGCCCGGGCGCTCCGGTGGCCGCCGCGTCCCACCGCGCCGCCGTGCCCGCAGGTGGAGGAGAGCGTCCTCACCCTCGGCAAGTTCCACAACGTGGTGAAGCTCGTGGCCTTCGCGCCCTTCAGATCGGCCCAGAGCGCCCTGGAGAACATCAACGCCGTGTCGGAGGGTGAGCGGGGCGCTGGGGGGGGTCGCGGTGCCCCCCCGGCCACCGGCGCCGCTGACGCCCCCCCCGCCGTGCTTTCCCGCAGGGATCCTCCACGAGGACCTGCGGCTCCTCCTGGAGACCTCGATGCCGGCCAAGAAGAAAAAAGCGCTGCTGGGGGTCGCCGACCCCAAGATCGGGGCCGCCATCCTGGAGGAGTTGGGGTACCAGTGCCAGACCGGGGGGGTGGTGGCCGAGATCCTGCGGGGTGAGTCCGGGGGCGGAGGGGACGCTCCGAGGGCGGGGGGGGACACACACGGCCCCCGGGCCCGCAGGTGACGGCCGGGCCCCCGCAGGGATCCGCCTGCACTTCCACGCCCTGGTGAAGGGCCTCAGCGCCCAGTCGGCTTCCAAAGCGCAGCTGGGCCTCGGCCACAGCTACTCGCGCGCCAAGGTGAAGTTCAACGTCAACCGCGTGGACAACATGATCATCCAGTCCATCAGCCTGCTGGACCAGCTGGACAAGGACATCAACACCTTCTCCATGCGCGTGCGGTGAGCGCCCGTGCCCGCGCTGGGAGGGGGGCCGCGGGGTCCGTCTCCCCACGCTTACCGCAGGCCGCTGCCGCTCCGGCCGCCTGCACAGGACGGGGAGGGACAGAAGCGCCCCGAAGGGACCGTCCCGGCCGCGGGGACGGTGCCCCGGCCGGCGCGCGCCCGCTGGGGGACACGCGGGCAGCGGGAGGGGGGTGGCAGTGCGGCGCTGACGCCCCCCCCTGCTCCCTGCAGCGAGTGGTACGGGTACCACTTCCCCGAGCTGATCAAGATCGTGCCGGAGAACTACACGTACTGCCGGGTGGCCAAGTTCATCGGGAACCGCAAGGAGCTGAGCGAGGAGAGCCTGGAGGGGCTGGAGGAGATCGTCATGGACGGCGCCAAGGCTCAGGCCATCCTGGAGGCCTCTCGCTCCTCCATGGGTGCGTGGGGACGCGGGGGGTGGCTCTGCGCTTCCCGCGGGGGCGGCGAGAAAGGTCCCGCCTGCTCAGCTCCCCCCGTCATCTCTCCAGGAATGGACATTTCTCCTCTCGATCTCATCAACATCGAGAGCTTCTCCAGCCGCGTCATCTCGCTGTCCGAGTACCGCAAGGGCCTGCAGGAGTATCTGCGCTCCAAGATGAGCCAGGTGGCCCCCAGCCTCTCGGCTCTCATCGGCGAGGTGGTGAGTTCGGGGCGTCCCGGCCCCCCCCTCCCCGCCCTGCGCCGCGGAGATGATGTCGGAGTGAATCTGTCAATCCACTGAGCCGTGCTGCTGACACCTCACCGCTGATCCCGGCCGGGGGGGGCTGCGCGGGGGCTCCTGGGGCGGGGGCAGCCGTGACCCCCGTCCTCCTTCCTCCCCAGGTGGGCGCCCGCCTCATCTCCCACGCCGGCAGCCTGACGAACCTGGCCAAGTACCCGGCCTCGACGGTGCAGATCCTGGGGGCCGAGAAAGCCCTTTTCAGGTACCGCCGCGGGTGGTCGCGGTGATGGCGGGTCCCTGGGCCGCGCTGGCTGCGACGCGCCGGGCCCCCCCCGGCCGCGGGTGATCAGCCACCCCCAGCCTCTGAGCGACCACCGTGGCTTTGGGTCGTCCCCGGGCACCCCGGAGGTTAGCGGGCCGTGGGGTGGGGGCCGGGGGGGCAGCTCCGGTTTGGGGGGGACCCTCGGCCCCAGGCGTTCTCCCGCCAGCTCCGCCGGCCGCTTGCAGGGCTCTGAAGACGCGAGGCAACACCCCCAAGTACGGCCTCATCTTCCACTCCACCTTCATCGGGCGGGCGGCCGCCAAGAACAAGGGGCGCATCTCCCGCTACCTGGCCAACAAGTGCACCATCGCCTCGCGCATCGACTGCTTCTCGGGTGCGCGGGGGCCACGGGGGGGGTGCGACCTCGGGGGGGGTGGATGTGACCCCGGGGGGGGCTTCTGCCGTGATGGGAATTTTATTTTTCGTCAACAGCATCTCACTGTGTGAATGGTGACAGTTGTTTGCTGAGCAGAGCCGGGGCAGGGGGAGGAAGGCAGGGCATGGGTGAGGATTTTGGGGGTGCTGAGCTTTTTGTTTTCCTCCCCTCCACACACCCCCCCCCTGCAGAAGTCCCCACCAGCGTTTTCGGGGACAAGCTGCGGGAGCAG